>NC_132916.1:24701824-25001824 GCF_047675955.1 Chlorocebus sabaeus | reverse complement strand
CTTTGGTATCAGGATGATGTTGGCCTCATAAAATGAGTTAGGGAGGATTCCCGCTTTTTCTATTGATTGGAATAGTTTCAGAAGGAATGGTACCAGCTCCTCCCTGTACCTCTGGTAGAATTTGGCTGTGAATCCATCTGGTCCTGGACTTTTTTTGGTTGGTAGGCTATTTATTATTGCCTCAATTTCAGAGCCTGCTATGGGTCTATTCAGGGATTCAACTTCTTCCTGGTTTAGTCTGGGAGAGTGTAAGTGTCCAGGAAATTATCCATTTCTTCTAGATTTTCTAGTTTATTTGCGTGGAGGTGTTTATAGTATTCTCTGATGGTAGTTTGTATTTCTGTGGGGTTGGTGGTGATATTCCCTTTATCATTTTTTATTGCGTCTATTTGATTCTTCTCTCTTTTCTTCTTTATTAGTCTTACTAGCGGTCTATCAATTTTGTTGATCTTTTCAAAAAACCAGCTCCTGGATTCATTGATTTTTTTGGAGGGTTTTTTGTGTCTCTTATCTCCTTCAGTTCTGCTCTGATCTTAGTTATTTCTTGCTTTCTGCTGGCTTTTGAATGTGTTTGCTCTTGCTTCTCCAGTTCTTTTAATTGTGTTGTTAGGGTGTCAGTTTTAGATCTTTCCTGCTTTCTCTTGTGGGCATTTAGTGCTATAAATTTCTCTCTACACACTGCTTTAAATGTATCCTAGAGATTCTGTTATGTTGCATCTTTGTTCTCACTGGTTTCAAAGAACATCTTTATTTCTGCCTTCATTTCGTTATGTACCCAGTAGTCATTCAGGAGCAGGTTGTTCAGTTTCCATGTAGTTTGCGGTTTTGAGGGAGTTTCTTAATCCTGAGTTCTAGTTTGATTGCACTGTGGTCTGAGAGTTTGTTATAATTTCTGTTCTTGTGCATTTGCTGAGGAATGCTTTACTTCCAACTATGGGGTCAATTTTGGGATAAGTGCAGTATGGTGCTGAGTAGAATGTATAGTCTGTTGATTTGGGGTGAAGAGTTCTGTAGATGTCTATTAAGTCTGCTTGTGCAGAGTTGAGTTCAATTCCTGTATATGCTTGTTAACTGTCTCTCTCATGGATCTTTCTCATGTTGACAGTGGGGTATTAAAGTCTCCCATTATTATTGTGTGGGAGTATAAGTCTCTTTGTAAGTCTCTAAGGACTTGCTTTATGAATCTAGTCACTCCTATTGGGTGTATATATATTTAGGATAGTTAGCTCTTCTTGTTAAATTGATCCCTTTGCCATTATGTAATGGACTTCTTTGTCTCTTTTGATCTTTGTTGGTTTAAAGTCTGTTTTATCAGAGACTAGGATTGCAACCTTCCCTTTTTTTGCTCTCTATTTGCTTGGTAGATCTTCCTCCATCCCTTTATTTTGAGTCCATGTATGTCTCTGCAGTGAGATGCTCCTGAATACAGCACACTGATGGGTCTTGACTCTATCCAATTTGCCAGTCTATGTCTTTTAATTGGAGCACTTAGCCCATTTACATTTACGTTTAACATTGTTATGTGTGAATTTGATCCTGTCATCATGATGTTAGCTGGTTATTTTGCTTGTTAGTTGAGTCAGTGTCTTCCTAACATCGATGGTCTTTATATTTTGGCATGTTTTTTCAGTGGTTGTTCCTTTCCATGTTTCGTGCTTCCTTCAGGAGCTCTTGTAGGGAAGGTCTGGTGATAACATAATCTCTCAGCATTTGCTTGTCTGTAAAGGATTTTATTTCTCCTTCACTTATGAAACTTAGTTTGGCTGGATATGAAATTCTTGGTTGAAAATTCTTTTCTTTAAGAGTGTTGAATATTGTCCCCCACTCTCTTCTGGCTTGTAGAGTTTCTGCCAAGAGATCCACTGTTGGTCTGATGGGCTTCCCTTTGTGGGAAACCTGACCTTTCTCTCTGGCTGCCCTTAACCTTTTTTGCTTCATTTCAACTTTGGTGAATCTGACGATTATGTGTCTTAGAGTTGCTCTTCTTGAGGAGTATCTTTGTGGCATTCTCTATATTTCCTGAATTTGAATGTTAGCCTGCCTTGCTAGGTTGGGGAAGTTCTCCTGGATAATATCCTTCAGAGAGTGTTTTCCAACTTGGTTTCATTCTCCCCTTCACTTTCAGGTGCAGCAATCATACGTAGATTTGGTATTTTCACATACTCCCATATTTCTTGGAAGCTTTGTTCATTTCTTTTTACTCTTTTTTCTCTAAACTTCTCTTCTCGCTTCATTTCATTCACTTGGTCTTCAATCACTGATACCCTTTCTTCCAGTTGATTGAGTCGGTTACTGAAGCTTGTGCATTCGTCACATAGTTCTTGTGCCATGGTTTTAAGCTCCATCAAGTCATTTAAGGACTTCTCTACATTGGTTATTCTAGTTTGCCATTCATCTAATCTTTTTTCAATGTTTCTAGCTTCTTTGCAGTGGGTTCGAACTTTCTCCTTTAGCTCAGAAAAGTTTGATCGTCTGATGCCTTCTTCTGTCAAGTCGTCAAAGTCATTCTCTTTCCAGCTTTGTTCCGTTGCTGGTGAGGAGCTGCGTTCTGTTGGAGAGGGAGAGGCACTCTGATTTTTAGAATTTTCAGCCTTTCTTCTCTGTTTTTTCCCCATCTTTGTGGTTTTATCTGCCTTTGGTCTTTGATGATGGTGATGTACAGATGGGGTTTGGTGTGGATGTCCTTTCTGTTTGTTAGTTTTCATTCTAACAGTCAGGATCCTCAGCTGCAGGTCTGTTGGAGTTTGCTCGAGGTCCACTCCCGACTCTGTTTGCCTGGGTATCAGCAGCAGAGACTGCAGAAAGGTAAATATTGCTGAACAGCAAATGTTGCTGCCTGATCGTTCCTCCAGAAGCTGTGTCTCAGAGGGGTACCCGGCCTTGTGAGGTGTCAGTCTACCCCTACTGGGGGGTGCCTCCCAGTTTGACTACTCAGGGGTCAGGGATACACTTGAGGAGCCAGTCTATCCATTCTCAGATCTCAAACTCTATGCTGAGAGAACCAGTACTCTCTTCAAAGCTGTCAGACAGGGAGCTGGAGCTGTTCCTGTTCGGCCATCTTGGAACCATCCTTCACTTTAGATTTCAAGCTACTTTACTAGCTCTGAATCCCAGCTCTGGGCACCTTTCACTAATTTTGGGCATCTTTCACTAATGAAGCTGTAGTTTTCTCTCCTCTTTTTGTGCAGCCATAGTCATGCATGTTTGATTATACCCTTGGGCCAATAATCTCCAAACTCTTACTGGAATTTTATAAGCAAATTCTTGCTGGCAGTTGCTGCCTTTCTGCATAAAATCTGAGAATCTTTATTTCACTTCCATTCCTGAAGGACATTTTTGCTGGAAATAGATCCGTGGGTTGTCAGTTCTATTCTTTGTTTTTTTATAATTTTATTTTTTAGAGACAAGGTCTCACTCTGTCACCAATGCTGGACTATAGTAGCACAGTAATGGCTCACTGCAGCCTCAGCCTTCTGAGCTCAACAGTCCTCTCCTCTCAGCCTCCTGAATAGCAGAGATTACAGGCGCATGCCACCACGTTATTTTTTGTGTTGCTGTGTTGCCCAGGCTATTCCCAAACTCCTGTCTCAAATAATCCTCTTGCCTTGATCTCCTAAAGGGCTGGGATTATAGACATCAGCTACCAGGCCAGGCCTTCTTTTCTTTCAGGCCTTAAAAAGTATGCCACTTTTCTTCTGACCTCTGTGGTTTCTGAAGAGAAATTCACTCCATTCAAATTATTATTCTTTTATGTTGTTCCTTTTGGGCTTCTTTAAAGATTCAAGATTCTTTCTTTATCTTCAGTTTCCAACAGTTTTATTATGAGTTGCCTAGGTGTAAATTTCTATAAGTTCATCCTGTTGAGTGTTTGCTCACTTTCTTAAATCTGCAGGTTTATGTCCTTTGTCAAATTTGGGAAGTTTCCAGCCTTTATTTCTTCAACCTGTCATGTTTTTTCCTTTACTTTTTGGATTTGGCTGACAGGAATTGATTTTTTGTTATTATCCCACAGGACACCAAGATCCGGGTTTTTTGTTTGTTTTGTTTTCCAATCTGTTCTCTCTCTGCTGTTCTGTCTAGGTGATTTCTTTGATCTATGTTTGATGTCACTGATTCTTTTACTTTGTTGTCTACATTCTGTGGTTGATTTCTTCCAATGAGTTTTTAACTTAGGTTATTAGACTTTTCAGTTCTGAACTTTGTATTAGGCTTTTAAAACTAATTTCTATTTCCTTGCTGAGACATTTCTAATTTTTCGTTTGTTTCAAGGGTGTTTGAAATTGCTCCTTGAAGGATTTTTATAATTACTTTAAAAGTCTTGTCAGAAACAAATCCAGCAGCACATCAAAAAAACCTATCCACCATGATCAAGTAGGCTTCATCCTTGGGATTCATGGCTCATTCAACATATGCAAATCAATAAATATAATCCATAAACAACATGATTATCTCAATAGATGCAGAAAAGGCTTTTGCTAAAATTCAACATCCCTTCATGTTAAAAACTCTCAATAAACTAGGTATCAATGGAACCTATCTCAAAATAATAAAAACTATTTATGACAGTCCCACAGTGAATATCATATTGAATGGGCAAAAGCTGGAAGCATTCCCTTTGAAAACCAGTACAAGACAAGGAGGCCTTCTCTCACCACTCCTATTCAACATAGTATTGGAAGTTCTGGCCAGGGAAATCAGGCAAGAGAAAGAAATTGGTATTCAAATAGAGAGGAAGTCAAATTGTCTCTTTTTGCAGACAACATGATTTTATATTTAGAAAACGCCATCAGCTCAGCCCCAAAACTCCTTAAACTGATAAACAACTTTGGCAGTCTCAGGATACAAAAATCAGTGTGCAAAGATCACAAACATTCCTTTACACCAACAATAGACAAGCACAAAGCCGAGTCACGAATCAACTCCCATTCACACTTTCTACAAAGAAAACAAAATACCTAGGAATACAGCTAACAAGATATGTGAAGGACCTCTTCAAGGAGAACTACAAACCACTGCTCAGTGAAATAAAAGAGAACACAAACAAATGGGAAAAACATTCCCTCCCCATGGATAGGAAGAATCAATATTGGGAAAATGGCCATCCTGCCCAAAGTAATTTATAGATTCAATGCTATTCCCATCAGTCTACCATTGGCATTCTTCACAGAATTAGAAATAACTACTTTAAGTATCATATGGAATCAAAGAAGACCCTGTATAGCCAAGATAATACTAAGCAAAAAGAACAAAGCTGGAGGCATCACGCTACCTGACTTCACACTATACTACAAGAAGTAACACCACACATGTACAACTGTCTGGTAAAGCTGACAAAAACAAGCAATAGGGAAAGGATCTCCTATTTAATAAATGGTGCTGGGAAAACTGGCTAGCCATATGCAGAAAACTCAAACTGGACCCCTTCTGTATGCCTTATACAAAAATTAACTCAAGATGAATTAAAGATTTCAATTTAAAACCCCAAACCATATAAACCCTAGAAGAAAACCTAGGCAATACCATTCAGGACATAGGTATGGGCAAAGACTTCATGACGAAAATGCCAAAAGCAATTGCAACAAAAGCCAAAATTGACAAATGGGATCTAATTAAACTAAAGAGCTTCTGCACAGCAGAAGAAACTATTATCAGAGTAAACAGGCAACCTACAGAATGGGAGAAAAATTTTTGCAATCTACCCATCTGACAAAGGTCTAATATCCAGAATCTATAAGGAACTTAGACATATTTACAAGAAAAAAACAACCCCATCCAAAAGTGGGCAAATGATATAAACAGACACTTCTCAAAAGAAGACATTTATGTGGATGACAAACATATGAAAAACAGCTCAAAATCACTGATCATTAGAGAAATGCAAATCAAAACCACAGTGAGAGACCATCTCACACCAGTCAGAATGGCAGTTATTAAAAAATAAGAAACAATAGATGCTAGCAAGGCTGTGGAGAAATAGGAATGCTTTTACACTGTTGGTGGGAATGTAAATTAGTTCAGCCATTGTGGAAGACAGTAGGATGTTTCCTTAGGGATCCAAAACCAGAAATACCATTTGACTCAGCAATCTCAATATTTTGTATATACCCAAAGGAATAGAAATCATTGTACTATAAAGACACATACACATGCATCTTTATTGCAGCACTATTTACAATAGCAAAGATATGAAACCAACCCAAATGCCTATCAATGGTAGACTGGATAAAGAAAATGTGATATATCTACATCATGGAATACTATGCAGTCATAAAAAGGAATGAGATCATGTCCTTTGCAGGGACATGGATGAAGCTGGAAACCATCATCCTCAGCAGACTTACACAGGAGCAGAAAACCAAACACTGCATGTTGGCACTCAGAAGTGAGAATTGAACAATGAGAACACATGAACACAGGGAGGGGAACAACACACACCAAGACCTGCTGGGGCTTGGGGAGTGAGGGGAGGAAACTTAGAGGATGGGTCAATAGGTGCAGCAAACCACCATGGCACACATATACCTGTGTAACAAACCTGCACATTCTACACATGTATCCCTGAACTTAAAGTAAAATGAAAATAACAGTCTTGTCAGATAATTCCAACATCTTTGTCATCTCAGAGTTAGCAGCTGCTACATGTGTCTTCTCATTTGAGTTGGTATTTTCCTGGCTCTTGGTAAGCATGTTATTTTCAGTTGCATCCTTGACTTTTTGACTATTATGATATCAGAGTACTTCCTGTTTAAATCTCCTGGGTGGGATGGTAGCCGATACTCTGTTTACACATGTTCCCACCCATCAGTGCCAGTCTTCACACATGGTGAGTTGGGAGAGGAGCACTTCCATTCTGTGGTGTTTGGCTGGTGTTGTCAAAAAGATTCCGTTTCTCTTTGGTGCCTCCTCTCAGTCCTTTGTATAGAAAGAGAAGTCTTGTTTGTTTGGGGAGTTAGTTCTGCACCCACTGATATTCTGAGTTGTGGGCTTCTTCACCAGTCTGGAATACACAGAAAGAAACTCCAGGAACTCCCTGCCAGCTCTTTCCTTGAGTCCTGATGTCTCTATCAAGTCCTACTTCTTTTTTCACTTTTCAGAGTCTTCCAATGTCTGTTTCATGCATTTTGTTTAGGGTTATTAGGTGTAATAAGCAAGAATGAGATGAAATATTTCTACTCTATCTTATTCAGCCATATAGACTTAAAATTATAAGATAGTCAAATTTATAAACTTCCTCTGTCATTTGTGTCTTTTTTGTTCATTGTGATTTTTTGAAAATTCCAGTTTATCCCAAGTGTATGAAGTTCTTCTACATTTTTCTTCTGAATGATTTTATTCTGAATGAAGTTTTATTTTGTAGATTTAAGTCTTAAATCTCTCTGGATTTTTATTGTTATTTTGGTAGGAACAGGGTTATTATTTTATTTCTTCACCTAAAGAAAGCCCTTTTGTTGTCATCTCTCTAGCCTTTTCTGGTGAAGTACAATATTATCTTTGCCATATTCTCAATTCTGCTGTTGCCTTGTGGCTCTTACTGAGCTGTATTTGTTGTTGTTGTTGGTGGTGGTGGTGGTGGTGGTGGTGGTGTGTGTGTGTGTGTTTGTGTATGTGTGTGTATCTGTATCTGGCCCTCCTTGAGGACTATACTGTTTTAATTACTATCATTTTAGAATAAGTCTTGATTATAAAGCAAATTCAGTCTCCTTATTTATTCTCGTATTAGAATAGCCTTAGCTATTACTGAACATTTTAATTTTGAAATTAGACTCTTTCGTTACATCGAAAGATCTATTTGGGTTTTTATTAGAATTATGTTTCTGCAATACTTTGAACAAAGTTGCCACCTTTACTGTGTCTCTCCACCTTTGAGTATTGCATATTTTCCACTTTTTAAGTCTTTTTTAAAGCTTTTCAAAAATGTATTTCCTCATGGATCTTGTACATTTTAAAAGATTTATTTCTAGATATCTTGTATTATTTGCCACTATTTAATTTTTTTAAAAAAATATTTTGTAATGGCTGTTGTTGGAGGATAAGAACACTTGGTTTTGTTCATATTATATCCCACGACGCTGCTAAGTATTCTTACTCTAATAGTCATAGATTATCTGTAAATTCTCTTTGACTTTCTGTGTAGGCAATGATATAATCTGCAAATTACAGCAGTTTGGCCCCAAAACTTTGAGAGAAGCCCAGCCTTAGAAACAGATATTTTTATCATTCGATTCCCTTAGTGTATATACGTGTGTAATGTTACTATTTTAAATATTTTCTCTTGTCTTTTTATACTTTTGAACTGAGAGAAGGGAGTTTACATAAGCTCAGTTGGCTTTATTGAGTGAAAGTTACAGTTTTGTTATTCTAATGCTAATGAACAACAGACAAAATAATGACAGAATAGTGATTAAGATGTATCTCAAAGATTACTAAGAAAGTTTATTTTTTCTCATAAGTCTGGAACTTCCAAACTTTTACTGAATTACTTAAATTAAATTAAAAGTTGAAAATAGAGAAACATACATGCTACCTCTAAGGAAGAAAATTTATAAACAGAAGTGTAAAAGTACTAGAAAGTTCAGAAGCACAAAAGTATTCTGCCTGTATTTTTAACTTGTGGTACAAAGAAGTTTTTTTTTAATTATTTGGAAATACCATTTGTCATAACAAAATTTTGGCTAATTGAAAATAAACATTCACTCTGGCCAGGCACGGTGGCTCACGCCTGTAATCCCAGCACTTTGGGAGGCCAAGGCGGGCAAATCACGAGTTCAGGAAATCAAAACCATCCTGGCTAACAATGGTGGAACCCCGTCTCTACTAAAAATACAAAAAATTAGCCGGGCGTGGTGGTGGGCGCATGTAGTCTCAACTACTTGGAGGCTGAGGCAGGAGAATGGTGTGAACCTGGAAGGTGGAGCTTGCAGTGAGCTGAGATGGCGCCACTGCACTCCAGCCTGGCCGACAGAGTGAGACTCCGTCTCAAAAAACAAACAAAAAAAAGAAAAGAAACATTCACTCAAACCAATTTTTAAATCACTACTGGTTTTTTGAATACTAGACATTCCAGATCTAATAGAAAAATTATTGATAAATTACTTTTGTATTGTATTCCAAAAATAAGATTTTTACATATATGAATCTTAAAAATCTCCTAATGATATCTGCTAATGTAAATACATATTATTTTGATATTTTTCCATGTAGATGCATAATTTTTAAAAAGTTTACTTTTTTCCAAGTAAATTTGAATTTTAATATTGTGAAATATACTATGTAAAGTATCTTGACACATATAGTTTGTCCGATAGTTAGCTTTTTGGTAAAACCAAAAGCTTATTTAATTTTATGATTCCGGGAGGTCTTTGTTTTGTCTGTATTCTTACTTTGTGAGTGAAAATGAAAATAATAGAAGTATTTGAAATTTGAAATTTCATTATACTCTAAAACAGGTTGGCCCAGTGTGTGTGTGTATGTGTGTAGCAGAATAGTATTTTGGGGAGCTGCTGAATGAATGAAAGAATTCTATAGTCAGATGGTCATGTAGTATGATCTTTAAGAGTGATTCATAGTTCATGTTAATATAATAAAGACAATAAACAAAATTAGTTGGGGGTGTAACTGCTCAGGAGGCTGAGGTGGGAGGATCACTTGAGCCCTAGAGGTTGAGGTTGCAGTGAGCGTGATGGTGCCACTGCACTACAGCCTGGGTTTATAGAGCAATACTTCATCTCAAAAAAAGAAAGCACATTGGGGGGAAAATATATATAATAGAGATTATGATGCTTTGCAGGAAAGTTAATTTATCTAACATTGTAAACTTAGCATTTTCCAAACTTACTTGAATACAGATCCATTCTTTCATAGAACAATTATTAATAGAACTTGCTTTGAGAAATGCTGTTCCAGAACATTTTTACTGAATTAGGAAAAGAATGTTCCAGTGAGAAAGAATTAATTCTACTTTTGAGAGTTTTGAGAAACCCAGGTACAGAAAGGCAAACATCACATGTTCTCACTTATTTGTGGGATCTTGTATTAGTCTGTTTTCATACTGCTATGAAGAAATACCTGAGACTGGGTAATTTATAAAGAAAAAGAGGTTTAATGGACTCACAGTTCCACATGACTGTGGAGGCCTCACAATCATGGTGGAAGGTGAGAGAGGAGAAAAGACACATCTTAGAGAGAGCATGTGCGGAGGAACTGCCCTTTATAAAACTGTCAAATCTTGTGATACTTATTCACTATTATGAGAACAGCATGGGAAAAATCCACTGCCATGATTCAGTTAACTCCCACTGGGTCCCTCACACAATACATGGAGATTATGAGAGCTACAATTCAAGGTAAGATTTGGGTGGTGACACAGCCAAACCATATCAGATCTAAAAATCAAAACAACTGATCTAAAACTCAAAACAATTGAATTGAAAATCATTGAAATAGAAGAGTAGTACAATAGTTACTAGAGTATGGTAAGGGTAGTAGGGTGAGTATGGAGAGGTGGCGATGTTGAAGGGTACAATGAGTAAGACCTACTATTTGATAGTACAACAGGGTGAGTATAGTCAATAATAATTTAATTGTACATTTTAAAATGACTAAAAGTATAATTGGATTGTTTGTAACATGAACAGTTGAGGGGATAGATAACCCATTCTTCATGATATGATTCTTACTCATTACATGCTTGTATCAAAACATCTCATGTACCCCATAAATACCAACTGTGTACCTACCAAAGTTAAAGATTAAAAGAAATCAACACCAGTTCAATGTTTTATGTTGCATTGGCATTTACTTTAAAGCATTTTGTCTTGACCAAACCAGATTATGTACAAGTACATTTGTTTTAAACCAAACCTTTTTGTCAACACTTATAATTTCTTGGAATATTTTATGACTAAACTTTTTTTGCTTTATTATGCTGCAATTGATATTTAATAAAATTGTATCCATTGTTAGTAGTAGCCTGCAAAATATCTGTTTTCTTAAAACAAATTGCTAAAATACATTAAATATAAAAAGGCTGTGCATTTTCAGCACAATTATTGAATAGTTAAATAGTAGGAATTTGAATTTAGTCATGGTTTAAAATTGATGATGAACTCTTTAGGTCTTCTCTAAAACATTAAGAAATTGCAGTGTCATATAGTGACCTTATTAGTAATTAATATCAAATATTTTGAAATTAGTAGAGCAAATTGATTTTATGTTCAGCCTGTTACCTTAGGCCTAATGATTTTGGTTCTTTATGCAGTGTTTCCTTTTGCCCAACTAATATAACAAAAGCAGTTATCTCTTAGCATATAGTGTCCTCCATATTACAGGTAGGATTGCTTTTTTCAAAATGTCAGCACATTCTTTGATCACTGCCACTACTCTAATTTTCTCCTCTAGATAGAAGACATTTTGCAGGATGCAGTGGCAAGAGCCTGTAGTACCAACTACTCGAGTGACTAAGGCAGGAGGATCACTTCAGCCTGGGAGTTTCAGGCTATAGTGCACTATAATTGTATCTGTGATTAGCCACTGCACTCCAGCTTAGGCAGCATATTAATAGCAAGACTGTTTTTTTAAAAAAAGGGCACCTCTTTGATTTGTCCATTTTTTCATGCCCTTTACTGATGACATTAATACAACCTTCCTCCTTATCATGTCGCTTTAGTTTTTTTCTTTGGATGCTGAAGTATAAATATCACTTTAAATTTAATGGTGATATTTTAGTATAGCTGATAGCCATTCTGTTGTCAAAAATAAGCTTTTTTTTTTTTTGCTGTTGAATATTTTAGCAATAAACTACTTGCCAATGATCTTGGTCAAATTTAAAATTTTAATTAGAATTTTTAACCTTTTCTTTCTCTAATTTCAATTTCCATGAAATATAAACATCATTAACTTTATTTTGTTCACATTACTTAGGATTTTTATGTATATTAATGTGAAATTTGAATAAGCCATGATCTTCAACGTTTTTGATTGGTAAGAGTGTGGTGCTTAAAGAATCAGGTTAGAACCATATAATTTGGCCCAGCTCCTAGCTTTAGAAATCCCTTCATGTCTGTGCTCTGAAAGGGGCCTATTCACTTCAGAATTATCTCTGCACAGAATTATACAATACAGAAGGAAAATAGTATAATAATTATATTTCTTATTTTGGGCTTTTCAGATCATTTACTTTTCTTTTTTTTTTTCGTACTTACACTCACATTTTTCTACATTTGAGACTGTTCCATTTAATTTTAAACCAGAGATCCGGATTATGAAAGAAACAACTTTTTTATTAAGGATTTCTTATGTACAGTATTGAACTTTCTGCTGCAGAGTTCTTATAATTTGATCAAAATAAATACAGTGGTTTGGAGCATAAATTTTGATTGGCTCATGAAGATAGAATTTAGCCCATTTAATGTTCTGGACATCATTCTAAAAGGTTGGAGGATAAACAGATGTCATATACCAAAATAACTTTCCTAGCAGGCCGTTTTCAATCTGAGCACATAGGATGACAAAGTAACTTCTTATAATAGTGAGTTTGGTTTTAAACATGTTGAGTATGAAAAGATGGCTGAAGGTGTTAACAACCTGAATTATATGGACAAACTACTTCAAAAGGATTCTGGCAACATTTCTAGAATAAGATGGAAATATAATGCCACTTTATTTGGGTTTCCATATATAATTTCTAGTTTATCTGTTTAAATGTGCTGTACTTAGAGATTAGGATTTTCTGAACCTCATTAGCTTTGCCCTCCTGTTTCATAAATGATTTAATCTCTTTTACATGGAGGTGTTTAAAAAAATAAACACGAACCAGCAAGATAATGTAAACTTTAGGTTGGTAAGAAAGGAGAAGGAAAATATGAGTTGGATTAAAAAGAGAAACTGAGAACAATACTGATGCAATAATGCAGGTAATAAAGTCTAGGAAAACTAAACAGGTTTATAAATCACAGTGACCATTTGATCTGGAAAAGCACAGCTGTTCTTAAGGGTATGAGGCAGAAACATTTCCCAGGGACTCTTATAAAAACAACAACAGTAATATAATGAAAGAAATTCTCAAAAACATCTCTCCAATAGATGCTATGGTAAATTGTATGGACCTTTTTTAAAAACATGGGTCTGATGTTTAGGAATCTATAGATCTGTATAAAGTACAAGGGTAGTCTGTGTTTCCTTCTCTTTTAGTGAGTTAGTAATACGGCATATTTCCTCATGATCAAATGTTTAGTATTGGGGACTTTAGCACACTTGCTAAGGTCCTTACTGTTAAATTATAGGTGCCCTTGCTTTCCATGATAATGTGTGACCATATAAATGACCAGGTAAACTGAAACTCTGCAACTTGACGTTAGCAGTAAATGGAAAAATGTTTACAGTGGGGTCTTGGGCAGCTCCCTATAATCAAACACATTGATGTTTTTACAGTGAAACTTTTTGAGGTTTATATCAAGCATAAAAAATAACTTGTCTTTTAGAGGTTTTTTTTTTTTTTTTAAATTGGATGTACAGTTATGGACCTGCATGATAACGTGTCTGTGGGAAAATGCATTTATATTCACACAGTGGGAAGCCAGAAACATAGCACTGCCTCTGGCTACTTTTGTAAGCTTTTGGTAGGGGTCTGGGGTCTCTTTCCTTATTTATGACCCTATTTGTCAGAAATTCAAGAACCCTAGGTAAGGAACTCCTATAGAATAAGGTTTAGGTGTGAGATAGGAAGTAGTATAATTGTATTTTTTCCAAAGACTTGAAATAAATTTATGATAGACATTTAATTTTATTTTCTACAACTAGCATCAATGCTAAATGATATATTAGTGTAATGTAACATTTACATAGGTTACGTATGTAATGTTTACATTGTAAAGTATTTACATTTTACTGTTAAAATGGATTTGCATTTTTTAAAACATTTCATTTTATTATAATTTTTGAAAACCCTTTTTTTATGTAGTTTGTATAAAAAACTGGGGTCAGAAATATTTCTGTCATATGAATTGAGTGAATTGAACTACCTTGAGGAAGATTTTGATATAGTATATCTGGATTTATGCAAGCATGAGGAAATAGTCTAAGGGCTATTTGATTTATTTGGATTATGAGCCAGTGAAAATCTGATCAGTAATGGTACTTCCCTCCCACTAGAGTTTGAATTAGCAGAGCAAATAAGCATAAATATGTAAAATTCCTCACAGTCTGTTGTAGTGATTCATTCCTGTAAGGTGAAGAAACCCTGCCCCAAGGTGATCATTAGAGGAAAGGGTACTTTGATTCGGGAAATTACAATTCTGGAGTGACTTTGACATCCACTGACATTTCTACACACTTGAGTGGTCACCAGTATTAGTAGGACCCTATAGATTTTACCTGTGTCATGCTGGCACTTTGTTTGCTTTTGTTTGTTAAGTGTCTAATGTTTTATAAAAGAATGATGAAGTGTATATTGCTAGGTATTCAGTGCCACAGAAGCAGATGAAAAGGTTCCATAAACTATATTCTTAAAAAGTATGCAACTGGCCGGGCGCGGTGGCTCAAGCCTGTAATCCCAGCACTTTGGGAGGCCGAGACAGGCGAATCACAAGGTCAGCAGATCGAGACCATCCTAACATGGGCTAACATGGTGAAACCCTGTCTCCACTAAAAAATACAAAAAACTAGCCGGACGAAGTGGCGGGCGCCTGTAGTCCCAGCTACTCGGGAGGCCGAGGCAGGAGAATGGCATAAACCCGGGAGGCGGAGCTTGCAGTGAGCTGAGATCTGGCCACTGCACTCCAGCCTGGGCGACAGGGTGAGACTCCGTCTCAAAAAAAAAAAAAAAAAAAAAAGTATGCAACTGTAAGGAGATATAGATCTGGTTAGTGAGAACCTTATACATTAATGGTTTTTAAGGATGCTGGGGTAAATGCATTTCATGAGTCTTATGATACAGCTTGTATTTTTCACAAATGTTGTTATATAGCTAGAAATTCTAAGATAGTTCCAGGAAAACTATATTATCTTGGCAGACATAATTCACTCTTTAAACAATCAGTTCCTCTAAAAATTAAACTTTATTAACAGAGCAGGGACTTCATAATTCAGACACATCAGATTTCTTCTCCTAAGGCATCCACAAAAACGTAAGGGCTTTCTCTATATCCATTGGTATCTGTAATATTTTCTGATATTGTCTATTTTTTCTCGTCGTCTAAAAGTTCATATTTCACTTGTGATGTCACATGAATAAGCAAGTATAGAGATCCTGGAATCCTGAGAGCTTGATAGTTTGGGGCAATTTTTTTTACTTTCAAGTAGTTCTTGATCTGAAGCAAGTTTTCTATTGTTTGGGGCAGTTATTCTGGTCAATTATCCAGGCAATTTTGTCAAAAAAGTTCCTGTCTCACAAGTACCACAATAGAACCGCAAGTTTGCTGTAAACCTAAAATACAAGTTTTGAGCTGGTTAATTATAGGAATTGTAGAGAGCTGTATTTTCTGCAACTTCCTAGTTTCTCTTGAATTTATATTTTACACATTAAATATTAATTTTATTTGTAAAATTTTTGACATCATTTTATATAAAATATACTCTATATATCAGTACTAGAAATATATGTAATCTTATTTTTCAGAGCTTTGTGCCATTAAACTCATAAATAGTTTTCTAAAGGAAATTAATTGTGCTTGGATTCATCATTGATTTTAACCTTGGTTGAATACATTACATAGACATATTTACTACCTATTGTTCTTGGATAATCGAAGTCACCAGAATATAAGAGGGCATTCCTCTTTATGATAAATATTATTTTAGATCATATATTTTAAACCATTTTGAATCCTAAAGGTCATTTTCAAGGTATGTTGTTGCATAGTTTTACATTTCTAACTGTGGCTTTGTAGCACTTCTAAAAATCAATTCAAATGAAAAGTTACTTTTTTAGTATTTCCATGCCCCACAGTTTTTTTCTTATTCTAAAAGGATAATATTTTCATTGTAGAAAAGTTTGAAAATGCAGATTATAGAGATATTTAGTATATACCCTTTTAATAATTTTTCTAGTATAATATTTAAAAACGAAAGTTGATTCTATATTGTTTTGTTAAATTCTTTTTCCAGGGAATATTTTTGCATATTATTAAATACTAGTTCATATTATGTGACACTTGATAGCTGCAGAGTATTCCCTGTCTTAGATATACCAAGTTAACTGTGTACTTCTGATGACTTACTTATTAAGAATTACGTTTTTCGCTCACTCACCTACAACAAATTGAACACTGTTTGATGGGGAAGAGGCAAAAAGAGTATCTCAAAAACTAAGTTAATATGGAGGAGAACAAATAGTTCCCTTTTAATATTAAAGTTGATTCTTCATGGACTTCAGGAAAAGGAAATTTCCTCACATTCATATTTATCAGTCACATTACCACAGATGTCTTCTGTCTTAGCCATCGGCATAGGCTTAAATTTCTTTAAGCCCAGAGATTCATTGGGTTTGGTTCCCTTAAAGTGTTCTTTGTTTTTTCTGCTTATGGATAATAGGCATGTATACAATGCACCCCTCTAGACTTACTCATAGAATGGTCTATGGGTTATCCACTTCTTGGTGCTCCAGGTAGAACTCTTCTTTTTCTCCAGTCATGAAAGCACATCTGAATGCAAACTAATCTTGGATCTGCTATGTCTAAAAAAATAAGATTAAGATTATTTTCAAATATAATACTTCAGTTTTCATTATTGTTTAATTTATATATTTTAAAGTATTTCATGTATTTTAAATAACTATTGAGCAAGTGAATACATTGTGTGAAAGATGTGATGCTTTTTGTTGGGGATTCAAGGCAGGCCCAGAACTCCAAATTAATAGTTTGAAAGAATAGTATCTATGCTCTCTAGTCTTTCCAATTTACCTTAAAAACATTTTCACTGGATAGTTCCTTGTTTCATCAAGTTATAGAAGACTAAAATATTCAAAAACAGTATCTTGTTTTACTGTTATTATTTGGTACAATGTATAAAAAACAATTTGAGGATAACGGTTGGTACATAATTGGCTTTCAACAAATATTCCTTTCTGCTTCCTCATTTTTTTTTTTAATTTCTCCCCCTAACTTATTATACTTCATGAAAAATAGCCCCAAAGTATTGAGTTGATGATCGTGCTACATTGACTGTTCAAACTAGGCCTGGCTCTTATAATTCAAAGAGAAAAGAAAAAGTAGATTGTTTTCTTCCCTGTTTAGAAATGACAATACAGTAAATGTAAGTGTTGACTATTTGGAAGTAAGTAGACTTCTGTTTGACTTACCCATTTGGCAGAACAGTAATCTATAGAATTGATCCTAGGAGAAAACCTTTTGAAGAGTTGATTTTAAAAAAGGCTCTTATTTTAAATTTTATCCTTTTTGTAAATATGAAGATAAAAGCTATTTATTCATTCCTAAATTTCAGACTTTTCTTACTAGAAAAGAAAATAGTAATCAATTATATTCTAAGGAAAGCACTAGTAACTACATGATATATTTAATGCATGTATACTGGTTGATCTTTAAACGTCTTATATCAGCTTTGTTGAGGTATAACTAATATACACAAAATATACATTTTAAAAATACAATTTGATGAGTTTTGACATGTATATACCTATGGAACCATCATCACAATCAAAATAATTCATCCCTCTCTCTTCCTCCTGCTGTCTCCAAACAACCATTGGAATGCTTAATGTGACTATAGATTTGTTTACATTTTTAAAAATTTATATATGTGGAATCACACAGTGTATACATTTTTATCTGGCTTCTTTCACTCACATAATTACATTGATATTTATCCATGTTGTTGCATGTATTAATAGTTCATTTTTTTGGTACTGCTATGTGTATCAACTTGCTTGGTTATACCATGGATTGTTTATTCCTTTAATTTTTATGGACATGTGGCTTGCTTCCAGTTTTTGGCTGTTACAAATAAAGCTGCTGTGAACATTCATGTACAAATATTTGTACGGACGTATGCATTCATTTTTGGATAAATACCTAGGAGTGGAATTGCTTGACATACAGTGGGTGTTTTTATGAGAAACTACAGAACTGTATTCCAAAGCAGCAATACCACCCACCAGCCGAGTATGAAAGTTCCAGTTTATCCATATCTTCTTCAAAACTTATATGGGTACTCTTTGTAATTTTAGTTATTCTAGTGGGTATGTAGTATCAGCTTGTTATTTTCACTTATATTTCCCCAACAACTAATGATGTTGAGCATCTTTTTATGTTTTTTGTTTTACAACTATATATTTTCTTTGGTGATGTTTGTATTCAAGTCTTTTGCCCTGTCTAAAACATTTCAAGTGGGTAGTTTGTCTTGCAATTGAGATGTAAGATGTTGTATGACTGAATACAAGCTCCTTGTTGGATATGTGTTTTGCAAGTATTTTCTTCCATCTAGTAGGTTTGCCTTTTGATGTTTGTAACTGTCTTTTGAACTTCTAGCATCAAATTGCCTTGGCACCTCTATGGAAAACAAATTGACTGTATATGTGTGGATTTATTCCTGAATTCTACTTCTTTGCATTAATTTACATATTTATCTTTATGCTAATACCATACTCATGATTGTTATAACTATACGTTAAGTTTTGAAATCAGGTTGAGTCTTCCAACTTGTTCTTTTTCAAAGTTGTTTTGATTATTTCAGGTCTTCTCATTTCCATATGAATTCCATGTGGTTTTCACTGATTTTTGATAACTTTTTCCACCTATTACTATTTAATTTTACCTCGTAACTGTACAGCAAAGAATGCTATAAAAGTGCAAATAGTGAGGCTTCTAGCTATTATTAATTCATTTGCAAAACTTGAACTCCCAGAAAACATTGCATTAATGGTAGTACAACCTTAAGTGAGTGAAAGGAATCTGAAGTTTTAGAAAGTAGGAAAAAATTACCCACAACCCTTAGGATATTGATCCTTCTAAAGTATTTAATTTTTTAAACACTTTTCGTTTTGTTTTCCATCTCGTTTCAATGCATATTCTTTTTAACAGAAAAATTAAGAGACAAAACTAACATATGTAGTCACAAGTTATTACAAGTACGTATACTATTTAACTTGTTCTAAAATAGGTTACATTAATCTATTTAATTAGAGGCAGTGCGGCATAAGCAAAATAGTCTATGGAGTAGATCACTGGGATTGAAACCCTACCTCAGCCACTTAGGTCTTTGGTCAGGTTACTCAAATTCTATGTGTTTTAGTTTCCTTATTTTAAAAATTGTTCTGTTAAAAGTTAGATTGATGATTTTACCTGAAAGTTAACTGATTTTATACATGTGAAGTGTTTGGAATAGTTCTTAGCACACAATAAGTTTTCAATGAGTGTTAGCTATCTTTTAATAAAGCTAAACAAATAAGCTGCTTTATATCCTGCTTTTTTATTATTTAAAAATATACCATGACCTATCTATGTCAATAGATACATATATTGACAAAGTGGGTTACTGATTGATGGGAAAAGACTAAAAGGTTACTGATTGATAGGAAAAGATAAGACACACAAACCTGCCACGTATCCCTCATTTATTAAACTAGGAAATAGAGCAGTGCTGCTCAATACAGTAGCCACTAGCCATAAATGACTGTTAAAATTAAAATTAAATAAAATTAAAAATTCTTTTCCTCATTTGCAGTTAGCCTGATTTCAACTGTTCAGTAGTTACCAGTGGCTGCCAACTTGGATAATGCAGATACACAGAACATTACAATTATCACAGAAAGTCCCTTCCAACAGTGCAAACATATGCTTACAGAAAGCATGATGGCAATACAGAACAGGAGGAGAGGCAGTGTATGTGCATGCATCCACATTTTCTTGTTGTTGTTGTTGTTGTTGTTATTGAGTTTTTTTTTTTTTTTTGGTTTTTTTTTTTTTCATTTTTTTTTGAGACCAAGTCTTACTCTGTCACCCAGGCTGCAGTGCTGTGATGCAATTTCGGCTCACTGCAACCTCCGCCCTCTGGGTTCAAGCAATTATCTGCCTCAGCCTCCCTAGTAGCTGGCATTACAGGCACCCACCACCACGCCTGGCTAATTTTTTTTCTTTTTTGAGATGGAGTCTCACTCTGTCACCCAGGCTGGAGTGCAATGGTGTGATCTTGTCTCACTGCAACCTCTGTATCCCAGGTTCAAGCGATTCTCCTGCCTCAGCCTCCTGAGTAGCTGGAATTACAAGCACGCACCACCACGCCCAGCTAATTTTTGTATTTTTAGTAGAGATGGGTTTTCACCATGGTCAGGCTGGTCTTTAATCCTGACCTTGTGATCCGCCCGCCTCAGCCTCCCAAAGTGCTTGGATTACTGGCATGAGCCACCACACCCGGCCCACATTTACTTTCATTATGAGACACACAGTTGCTTGTTCACAAAAGGTCCTGCCATAGTTCAGAAAAAAGCCAATTGTTGCTAAGTTACTCTACTCCCCTTAATAGAAGTTAAGCTTACAGTCTGTTGGCTTTAGCTTAAGGGAATGTTTTACAAACGTCATGCTTTCCTGATTCGTGAACCAATTTTGACACGATTCTCAAACATACAGTGAGAATTCTCTGCTTCTAGCTTCCTAGGGTCTTGCAGAGTACTCTCTGCATCATATGAATACTTGATATTTATTTAACTCTTCCTTGGGAGTTTGTTTATAGCATTTCCAAGTTTTTTCCATTGGAAAAATCAAGAGTGTATTTGATTAGCTAAAAGTGCATACCAGAAAACAGTGTATAATAGCTAATAAAAACTCTGTAAGTTGAAAATTGGACATGCCTCCTGAATAAAACATTGAAGCTTGCAAAATGACCCTGTACGACTCCAGGATTTTAACACATTCAAATTAGTAACTGGAAATAGTATTTTTATCAGTTTGTCGTTTCATGATTTATCATTATAAAAGTTAATTTTGATGTTATCCTTTGTTATCAAGTTACCTATAGTCATTCATAGAAAATTAGAAACCCGTTTGACTTCTAGACCTTGGCTGTTTATATTACATATTTAGGCACAGAAATTGTTGTTGCTATGTTGATTGTACTTTGCTCTGGAAAATATAGTTGAGTTTTATAGCCTACCTATAATAATCAGTAATCTTTGCCCCCACCCCTCCCTTCTCCTTCCCAGTGTTCTATTTGGTATAAAGAGCTAAAAATAAAATAAAATAAATTTAAGGTACTTGATAAAATATGGAATAACTAAGGGAAAGTAAAATAATACACAATGTAGATTTTATTAGTATAAAAGGATTTCTTTCAGCTTCTGGATTTGCTGAAGGTTTGAGCTTCTGCTAAGGATAAGTAAGAACATTCAGGGTAAAGTCCTTTATATAGCTTGATAAAGTACTGTGTATCTTTTTCATATATCAGTTCAGTATGTTAATCGTTTAACAGGCAGTGTTTAATAAGCTACTTAAGCATAGGTACAGTTTTTAAAATAGTTTAAAAACCCTGCATGATGGTAATGATGCTGATGTTAGAAAACACAATTGATCCCTATCTGTCAGGCATTATTCTAAAGATTTGTGAGTATTAATGTGTTTCATATTCATTATAATCCAATGATATGTAGGTACTGTTATCTTTTCATCTTATGTTGTAGGGAACTGTAGGATTTGTACTAGTAGGTGTATAATAAATATTTGATAAATGCATGACTGAAAGATATTGAATGTGTTTTCATTAAACCATAATCTATCAGATATATAGTATATTGACAAATGAGGCATGGCTCTAAGAATATAGATTTAAGGATGTTAATACATTACTATTTATACAAATATAGGATTAAAACCATGTTAATAGGACCACCCACTCTGCTTTCTTGCTTTGGAGGACATAAACCAGGAGACCTCAGCTGTTGCCTTATGGGAGATAAGGGAGTAAATGGTAGCCTGTTTTGATAGGAGAGGCCTGGGGTGAGGGAGGAGACTGAGGATTGAAGGGGATGGGGAAGTCACGAGACAGGAGCATTATAAAAATCTGTAAGTCAAGAATCACCTTATGGCTGAAATCGAAGAGGGCCAATTAGAAGCAGCTGCAGTCTGTGGCAATCATGGAGAGGAATGAAAGGGGCACGTCATAACAGCACCTTCCACTGAAATATCCAGGTTCTCACATCGCGACTGATTAGGCAAACAACTCAACCCATGGATAATGCAGAAAAGCAGGTTGGGATGATGGCCCACCCAAGAGTGGCACAGAGCCAAAGGACTCCCCACCCCCAGCCAAGGGAAGAAGTGAGTTTTTGTGTGACCCCACCTGGGAAACCACACTTCTCCCACAGATCTTGGCAACCTGTGGATCAAGAGATCTCCTCGTGAACCCACTCTATCAGAGCCTTGGGTCTGATACACAGAGCTTTGTAGAGTCTTGGCAGAGCAACCACTCAGGCACACACAGAGACCCAGGACTTTTGCATACTGTGGCCTTGAGATCCCTGGCAAGGCGAGAGAGGTCCACCTGTACATTCACCTAGGTACAGGACTGAATCCAGAAAGCCAAGCAGGATTGTTCTGCAGGCCTCACTTCCACCACACCTGACAAGATAAGACCCACTGACTTGGAATTCCAGCTAGCCAATGGCAACAGGCTCGAGTCTGCCTGAAACAGGATGGAGTTTCTGTGATGGGGAAGATGGGGGATGCCATCTCTGCAGTTTGGCCAACTCAGCCACTCCGGCCTGCTGGCTTTGGAGAGCCCAAATGGTCTAGATGAAGAAAGTTCCCCTCCAAAGCAGCACAGCTCCTTTGCCAGACCGTGCCCAGACTGCTTCTTTAAGCAGGACTTGGATATGTTCACCCTCACTGGGCAGTACCTCCCTGTAGGGGCTTCAGCCACTCCAGCCAGTGTTACACGGTCAGGGCTCTGATCTCTCCCTAGGATGGAGCTCCTGCAGTTAGAGGCAGCTGCCATTTCTTGGTTCAGTCAATTCAGCCGTTCCAGCCTGGTGCCTTTGGAGAGTCCAAACGGTCCAAATGAGGAAGGGTACCCCCTAATGCAGCACACCTGCTAAACCAAAAGGCAGTCAGAATGCATCTCTGAATGAATGCCAAATTCTATTCCTCCTGACTGGGTGAGACCTCCCAACAGAGGTCTTCAGCCACCTCCTATAGGCACATTCAGGCCAACAACAGGTCAGTACCCCCTGGGATGGAGCTTCTAAAGGAAGAAGCAGGCTTCCATCTTTACTGTTTCATAGCCTTCACTGCTGGTGATACCTCCAGGTATGAGAAAAACTGAGCCAACTAGGATCTGGAGCAGACCTCCAGCAAATCACAGCAGTCCTACAGAAAAGTGGCTTGACTGTTAAGAGAAAAACAAACAGAAAACAGCAATATCAACATTGACAAAAGGACCCCACAAAAACCCCAATCAAAGCTCAGCAACCTCAAAGATTGGAGCTAGGTAAGCCCGCAAAGATAAGAAAGAAGCAACACAAAAATGCCAAAAACTCTAAAAGCCAGTGCCTCTTATCCAAATGACCACAGCACCTCTCCAGCAAGGACATAGAACTGGTTTGAGACTGAGATGGTGAATTAACAGAAGTAGGCTTCAGAAGGTGGGTAATAACAAACTTCACTGAGCTAAAGGAACATGTTGTAGCCTAGTGCAAAGAAGCTAAGTATCCAGATAAAACAGTACAAGAGCTGACAGCCAAAATAGCCAATTTACAGATAAACATAACCAACCTCATGGAGCTGAATAACACTACGGGAACTTCACAATGCAATCACAAGTATCAGTAGCAGAATAGACCAAGCAGAGAAAATCATCTCAGATCTTGAAGACTATCTTTCTGAATTAAGACAGGCAGAAAAGAATAGAGAAAAAAAGAATGAAAATAAATGATCAAAGGCTCCAAGAAATATTTGATTAGGTAGAAGCTGAACCTATGACTGATTGGGGTACCTAAAAGAGATGGGGAGAATGGAACCAAGTTGGAAAACATACTTCAGGATATCATCCAGGAGAACTTCCCCAGCCTAAAAAGACAGACCAACATTCAAATTCTGGAAATGCAGAGAACTCTACTTAAAGATAATCCATGAGAAGATCAATCCCAAGGCACATCATTGTCAGATTCTCCAAGGCTGAAATGAAAGAAAAAATATTAAGGGCAGCCAGAGAGAAAGGCCAGGTCACCTACAAAGGGAAGCCCATCAGACTAACAGCAGACCTCTTAGTGGAAAACCTACGAGGTGGAAGAGATTGTGTGCCAATATGCAACATTATTAAACAAAAGAATTTCCAACCCAGAATTTCCTATCTGGCCAAACTAAGCTTCATAAGCAAAGGAGAAAGAGAAGCAAATGCTGAGGGAATTAATCACTACCAGGCCTGCCTTGCAAGAGCTCCTGAAGGAAGCAGTAAATTTGGAAAGGAAAAACTATTACCAGTCCTACAAAAACACATTGAATTAAACTGAGCAGTGACACTGTGAAGCAACCATATAACTAGCCAATATCATGATGACAGGATCAAATTAATGTATAACAATATTAATGTTACATGTAAATGGACTAAAAGCCCCAATTAAAAGACACAGAATGGCAAGCTGGACAAAGAGCCAAGATCCATCAGTCTGCTGTTTTGAAGAGACCCGTATCACAGGCAAAGACACACATAAACTCAAAATAAAGGAGTACTTACCAAGCAAATGGAACACAGAAAAAAAGCAGGGGTTGCCATTCTAGTTTCTGACAATGCAGATTTTAAACCAACAAAGATAAAAAAGAAGACAAGGGTATTACATAATGCTAAAGGGTGCAGTTTAACCAGAAGAGCTGACTAACCTAAATATATGTGTCCAGTACAGGAGCACCCAGATTCATAAAGCAAGTTGTTAGAAACCTACAGAGAGACTTAGATTCACACACAGTAATAGCGGGAGACTTTAAAATCTCACTGACAATTTTAGGTCACTGAGACTGAAAATTAACGGAGATATTCGTGACCTGCACCCAGGTTTGGATCAATTGGAGCAGATAGATATCTACAGAACTCCCCACCCAAAAATCAACAGAATATACATTTCTCTCATTGCTGCATGGCATTTACTCTAAAATTGATCACATAATCGGAAGTAAAACACTCCTCAGAAAATGCATAAAAACTGAAATAATAATAAACAATCTTTCAGACCACAGTGCAATCAAATTAGACTCAAGATTAAGAAATTCAGTCAAAATCACACAACTACATGGAAATTAACCTGATCCTGAATGAATCTTAGGTAAATAATGAAATTAAGGCGAAAATCAAGAAGTTCTTTCAAAATTTTGAAAACAAAGAGACAGTGTACCAGAATCTCTGGGACACAGTGAAAGCAATATTAAGAGGGAAATTTGTAGTGCTAAATGCTCACATCAGAAAATTAGAAACACCTCAGATTACCAATCTAACATGTCAACTAAAAGAACGAGAGAACCAAGAGCAGACAACCCCCAAAGCTAGCAGAAAATGAGATAACCAAGATCGGAGCTGACTGAAGGATATAGAGACATGAATAACCCTTCAAAAAATCAATGAATCCAGGAGCTGTTTTTTTTAAATAAAAAAATCATTAGACCACTAGCTAGATTAATAAGGAAGGAAAGAGAGAAGAATCAAACACAAACAGAAATGATAAGGGGTATATCACCACTGACCCCACAGAAATACAACCAACCACCAGAGAATACTATAAATTAGCATTCTATTTTGTATTTTCTATAAACTAGAAAATCTAGAAGAAACGGATAAGTTCCTGGATACATATACCCTCCCAAAACTGAACCAGGAAGAAATTAAATCCCTGAATAGACCAATAGTGAGTTCTGAAATAGAGGTGGTAATACATAGCCTACCAACCAAAAAAAGCCCAGGACCAGATGGATTCGCAACTGAATTTTACCAGAATTACAAAGAGCTGATACCATTTCTGCTGAAACTATTTCAAAAAATTGAAAAGGAGGGACTCCTCCCTAACTCATTCTGTGAGGCCAGCATCCTGATGCCAAAACCTGGAAAATCCAACAAAAAAAAACAAAATATGAGGCCAATGTCCTTGATGAACTTCAATGCAAAAGTCCTCAATAAAATACTGGCTAACTGTACCCAGCAGCACAACAAAAAGCTTATCGATTATAATCAAGTTGGCTTCATATCAGGATGCAAGGCTGGTTCAATATATGCAAATGAATAAATGTGATTCATTGTATAAATCGATCTAAAGACAAAAACCACATGAATATCTCAATAGATGCAGAAAAGCCTTTGATAATTCAACATTGCTTCTATTAAAATTTCTCAATAAACTATGTATTGAAGGAATGTACGTCAAAATAATAAGAGCCATATATGACAAACCCATGGCTGATATCATACTGAATTGGCAAAAGCTGGAAGCATTCCCCTTGAAACCCAGCACGAGACAAGGATGCCCTCTCTCACTTCTCCTATTCAGCATATTATTGGAAGTTTTCACCAGGGCAATCAGGCAAGAGAATGAAATAAAGGGTATTCGTATAGGAAGAGAGGAAGTGAAATTATCTTTGTTTGCACGTGACATGATCCTTTATCTAGTAAACCCCATTCTTTCATTCCAAAAGCTTCTTAAAGTGGTAAGCAACTTTAGCAATATCTCAGGATAAAAAATCAATGTGCAAAAATTGCTAGCATTGACATACTTCACAGAATTAGAAATAAAAGCTATTTTAAAATTCATATGGAACAAAAAGAAGCCCAAATAGCCAAGAGAGTCCAAAAAAAAGAACAAAGCTGGAGGCATCATGCTACCTGACTTCAAACTATACAACAAAGCTACAGCAACCAAAACAGCATGGTACTGATACAAGAACAGAGACATAGAACAATGGAACAGAACAGAGAACTCAGAAATAAGACTGTGTTCCTACAACCAGCTGATCTTCAAAAACCAGACAAAAGCAAGCAACGAGGAAAGGATTCCCCATTTAATAAATAGTGCTGGGATAACTCACTAGCCACATGCAGAAAATTGAAACTGGATCTCTTCCTTACGTAAGTGCCACTGCAGGGGTTGCTTGGTGGGTAGGTTCCAGACTCTTTTTGACTGCCAGTCCTTCTGGGAACTAATAGAGCGAAAATCCACTCACCCCCAAAGGAGGGCATTAATTTATTCATAAGGGATCTGACCCCATGACCCAAACACCACCCAACAGACCTCACCTCCCAATAGTGCCACATTGGGGAACAAATTTCACTAACAAGATGGTACTGAGTGAACGTACTATGTCATTCAGTCTCCAGAATAGTGTTCTGTAGAAGAAATGCTCTTAAAGTTTGATGCCAGAATAACACTTTTATTGAGGTTCTGTTTTGTCTCTATTTGAAGCTATGTGCCAGTTTTGCTTTCTCAATATAGTGTCAAAAGCTTAGGGCAAGGTTTTATATATAATCACACATTATGTATACTTTGGTCATATTTGCTTTTCTCCTTTATCACTTTACTAAACCCTAATTTTAGTGTAGGTGAACTTCTGTTAAGCCACTTCAAAACCAATAACAAATCATTGTTCCTTGATCTTTTTTCTAATGTTGTTAGTTAGTTTTCCAGTGTTGTTAGTTAGATTGTAGGAAATGGAAGGAAATGGAGGGGAAAATACAGAAAATGTATAATTTCACTTGTCTCTACACTACATTCATATTAGTGCTATATCAGTAATGTGGACCTTGAGGTATAGGTTGTAGCAGTGGCAGCTACTTGAATTGGGACAGCTGTGCCACATAGATGACCATTGCATTTCATAACATTGTGTGAGAGAGTTTGGACCACATTTCTCCTCTGTTTTGCTGTGTTTTCTCAAAGTGTGAATTCTAGTTCTAGTTATCTTTGTATTCTAACCATAGATACACACACATCTAAGGACATTGAATGAGCGAGTTAGTCACAAATTTCCATCAGGAAACTTTTCTTGGATAAACAAATAGTGGTGAAATTCATAGATGTACCCATGTTCGTTGTTCTTTTTTCCAATTAAAAAAGAAATGGTTTAAATAATTGAAATGGGTGAACAATAGGAAACTACAAAAACATTTATTTCTTAATTATGGTCATTTTCAGTAGCCTTTAGCATACTGTAATTTGTTGATAGGGTTTTAGATTCCCCTTTCCTCTGTCTTCCTTTCCCAAAAGTACACCCCAAACAAACTTTTGACTACTTATTCTTGAATAAATGTAATCTGTTAATATTGACTGTCTGGAGTTACTTTGAAGAGATAAATTTTTTATTATTTTGAGTCTTTTTTTGTGGAGAACTGCATAATACATTTATTTAGTTCATCACATTTAAGGTGTAGTAGTGTTGTATTGCAATACGACTTTTTTTTTTTTTTTGAGATGGAGTCTCGCTCCGTGGTCCAGGCTGGAGTGCAGTGGCACGATCTCCACTCACTGCAATCTCCACCTCCCGGGTTCAAGCAATTCTCCTGACTCCCTGTCCCAAGTAGTTGGAATTACAGGCGCCCACCACCATGCCTGCCTAATTTTTGTGTTTTTAGTAGAAACGGGGTTTCGCCATGTTGGTCAGGCTGTTCTCGAACTCCTGACCTCTGGTTCTCTGCCTGCCTCAGCCTCCCAAAGTGCTGGGACTACAGGTGTGAGCCACCACACCCAACCTGCAGTATGACATTTTAAAGTGTGTTTTGTTTTTTTTTTTTAATGTAAGAGATTGATCCTCAAACTGGGCTTTACAAATGTGGCAGGTAAGAGGTAGTGACTCTCAAACGTTCAAAGTTGTGTTTTGTTTTGGTTTGGTTTGGTTTGGTTTTGCTTTCAAAGAGCACACAAACCAGTCCAATTTGAAAAACACAACTTTACAATAAATGAAGGAAACCTGTTCTCTATGAGTATCTCAATTGTTAACGATTAGGCCTCACTGCAGGACAGGTTGCTACCACAAATTAGTCACATGTGAACAACAAACTGTCTTTATGAGCGTGAAGAGGCATTCTAAGTTGTAGCAGACGCCTGCTCTACGAGATGTTAATGGAGTGAAATCCTGGAGTGTTACAGGTAAGCAGTTAGAGTGATGAACAAGGGCTTTATGGTTTCTATAAACAGAAATATAAACAACTTTGTATTTTTCTCAATTATATGTAACTAGTTAAGGTTTCAGGGTAACAAAGTATTGTGTCCCTTTTTTTACAAGCTTATGTTAATGAGGCTAGACTTCAGTATGTATATTCTGGCATTGATGAAAAATGTCTTAACACAAAGAACTGCAAAGAGAATGAACTGCAAAAAGAATTGTATTTCAGATGTAAACACACATAGTCTAGAAAGAATTTTTTTACATGTTCAGTTTTGAATAGGAGAACTTCTTTCCCCGATTCTCAGCATTTCCTGCTCTGTTCCTTCAGAAGCTTTAGAATTTCTTATTGAATTATACTTTGTTTTTTTGTAAGTGTCAATTTGAAATTTTAGCTAAAAATAGTATCATTTATTTTTCCTAACATGAAAATACCGAGATACATTTCAGGTGACACTCTTCGTGCTTTAGCTTTATTATATTGTACTTTTCAACAAACAGTAAGCTGTGAGAATACTTTTGTATTTGAATACATTTTTATTTTGTAATTGAAAGCCACCATCCTTGACATAAATATAACTCGATATTTGAAATTATGCTTTATGTGTGTGACTGTGCATTCGTGCATGTGAATTGATGGGAGAGCAGGGAACATAGAAAATGTTGAAGAGGAAGTGGTTGGAACTAACTGATTTGTTGTAGAGTCCCAAGGGGCAAGTATAATCTGCAAGCTGTCAGATTCCATTATGGGGACCGTTGCCATCAATCAGAACTGACATTTGTATATCAGAGGTTAGTATAACTAATTATATGTATGTTTATGGAATGTAAACCATGTGACATTTTAGATTTAATCTTTAAATTAAAACATTCATGTAATTTATAAGCTTATTGGTTGACTGAGTATGTGATTATGTATTTTAGAGAGGAAGACAGTGTTTCTTAAATCTTGCAAGCTGTTGCCTGGTCTACACCTATCGTGTTAGAATGTGATTTGTAGCAATTCCAGGCTGTTTTCACCACAGAAGATGTACTAGGCAAGCATTCTTGAAGGTTGCTCTTTAGCTTAGTTAACAGATTCCTAACATTTTTTAACTAAATGTACCGTATTTTATCAATTGTAAGATACATTTTGAAAGCGTACTTGGTAGTGGCATTTGTTTTGTCTTGTTTTGTTTTGTTTTGTTTTCAGAGATGGAGTCTTGCCCTGTCTCCCAGGCTGGAGTGCAGTGGCATGATCACAGCTCAGTGCAGTCCGAAACTCCTGGGCTCAAGTGATCCTCCCACTTCAACCCCTTGTAGGACTACAGGCGTGTGCAACCACGTCCAGTTAATTTTTATTTTTTTATTTTTCTAGAGGCGTGGTCTCACTATAGTGCACAGGCTGGTGTCAAACTCCTAGCCTCAAGTCATCTTCCCACTTTGGCCTCCCAAAGTGCTGGGATTACAGGTGTGAGCCACTGCACACAGCCCAGTGGTATTTTTTTCACCTTCTTAGTGACAATGAAATATGGTATAGCTGGAATCAGTGGCTCCTGAGATTTGATGATATATAATATACTGTTGGATTTTAGTGGCTATGTTTTGATATTTTATCATTCTGGTTTTAAAAAAGTCACATATGTAATTTTACAGTTTGTTCCCAGTTTACTACAGTCTACGTACTAAAAATTTCAAAATCAGTTTTAAATGTTATAAACACAAGAAAGTATACTCCTATCTTTAAAATTTGTGTATTCCTTTTGATTCAAAATTTTAAATCTACTTTTTAGCCATGTGCTTCAAAGAAACAAACGGTTCCGATAGTCAAAATGACAAAGTATTTAAAATTCAATATGATATCAGTATGACTTGCATAACTTCACATTAGCTATAACAAGATGAGTTAAACATACAACAGACTACTTTTATGCATCACAAACATGTTTGTGTCTTAAGCCAGATATGTATTCTCAATAATAATAAAAAAATAAACCTTAGGACTCCATTTTATGTATAATGAAACAATTAAAATTGGAAGGTTTTAAGGATTAGGTGCATCATTGCCTAGCTAGTTTTTTTTCACTAAAGAAAAATTGAAGCATAGCTTCCAGTACACATTTGCTTTGACAGATCTTTGTTCAAGATCTTCTTCTAGAAGTTTGTTCAAGAAGTTGAAATGTTTCCATAAAATGTCTTCTCTGTTCATACACACATTCTCTCTGCCTTCTTTCTCTGTTCACACACACATTCTCCCTCCCTCCTTATTTCTTTCTCTTCCTCTTAATTTCTCTAGTCCTCTCCCTCTCTTATTTACCCCCTCACACTAGCTCCTTCATTCTAAAATAATGACTATTTTGGTTTTAACTTTTTGCTCTTGTTCAAGTACCAGTCTTTCAGTGAGATTGTTCAGAAACCCATAGTTGTATTATTGGCCTTCCTGATTTGTCTTAGTTATAAAGATATCATGGGCAAGCTTTGTCAAAAGTTTCAGTATATACAGAAAACTATGTATATACTGTGTCTGGTGCTTTCTCTTTACTACCTTCTTGTTGACTTTATCCGAAGTGAAAATGAGGTTGAATTGGCATGACTATTTCTGACGTATTCATGCCATCATCAAGTGTGCTTTCTTCCCTAAGTGCTAACATGTGCCCCATAAACATGGAATATGAGATTCATCATAGGCCATCCCCAGCTATGGATGCTTTCGTTTTTGGGAAGAGACTCCTTGGCAAAGGAGAGAGTGGGAAAGGAGAAGGTGAAAAGTGATTATACTTAATATGAATTTTTTTCCATGCTGTTGCATATAGTTTAGTAGTTTACTTATTTTTATTGTTCAGTATGTATTTTATTCCACTGTATAAATATATTACTTATTATTTTTCCATGTTATTGTTGATAGACATTTGGTTTGTTTTTGATTTTGGAGTATTTATAATATATGTGGCAATAAAAATTCTTATACATGTCTTTGGGTGAACATATATGTGTGTTTCTGTTGGGTATATAGTATACTAGGAAATGGAATTTCTGGGTCACAACGCATGCATATTTCAGCTTTACTAGATGTTACCAAGCAGTTTTTCAAAGTGGTTGTGTAAGTTTATATTCCACCGTCAGTTTAGGAGAGTTCTAGTTGCTCCACATCCTCTGTAAACATATCCTCTGGTATTTTCTATCATTCATTCTAACTTTTATGGTAGTTGTATAGTGATGTCACTTCTGTCTGTCTGTCTGTCTCTCACTCTATCATTCCCCCCTTCTTTCTTGTGTTTTTTTATTAAATATGAAAAAATATATGTTTATTATTTTCAATTAATTTTTTGGCTCCTGTGTTTACTGAATATTAAGCACTATAGCATAGTTATATACTATAGTAACATTTATATGTGCAGCTTAATGTTTGTTCCCAACCTCACATATTGTATTTGTTATGTCTAGTTAGACAATTTGATTGTTACTTTTGACACATAGAGAATAATGTTTTGTTTGCAGATGTTTATCTTTAGGGAAGAAAAATTTATTTTTAGACTTTCTTTGACTTACAGTCAAATAGAAGAGATACACCGTGTTTTGGCAGATGTGTAAGCCACACTCTTAAGAAGGTATAGAAAAATTTTTTTCTCCTTGGAATGATCCCTACTGCCACTTTTCTGTCTGTTCCCCCCTCCCCCTCCAAACCACTATTTTGATTTCTTTCTCTTCATTCTGGCTCAGTTCTTTGTGAAGCCACGTTAATAACATTAATCATTTTTAACCTTTGCCTCTAATAACTACTTGTAGAGTTAAAATATATTTAGACCCTTTTTGTTGTTGTTGTTGTTGTTGTTGTTGTTGTTACAAACCCAGAACAGAAAGTTCAGATCCATAGCTCCATAGCTCTGGGGTCTAACACTGTAGCTGGTCATCTGCCTGTAATTGCTGCCTGGCTGACACAGTAAAAGTTCCTTCAACCTATTGAATCTTTGCATTTTCTGTTTCTTAAGGAGCATTAGATTAATTGAATCTAGTAATCTGTTGGGGGAGAAAGAACCAAATGTAAAATGCACAACTCATTTCTCTCAGAGGCATTATTTCACGAGAGGTTTTATGATCTCTCTCATAGTTCTTTAGTTCAAAATTCAAAAAATAACCAAATGTAAAATGCACAAACTCATTTCTCTCAGAGGCATTATTTCACGAGAGGTTTTATGATCTCTCTCATAATTCTTTAGCTCAAAATTCAAAAAATTCCATTTGGGACAAGTCTATGAATACGTGGATTTGGGCGTGATGTTCTTCATTCAGTGAAGCACTACCCTCTGGTGTGTTTGATATAGGGCTTGCTATAGTATTCAATTAGTAGATTATGCAACTAATCATTAAAAGTTCAGATTAAAATTTTTACTGTGTTTTTCTCTTCTCGTCCCCTCCTCAAGGAGGAATACACTTTACCTAGGATAAACAATAATGGAGTAGTCATTAAACAATTGTAGAAAATGAAATAGTGTAACTTTACTATATACAGCTGTAAGGAAAGTTTTTAATAATAATGTTTAAGATGAATTGGTTCTGGCAAGTCTTAGGTCCTTTGGTTTTGCTGTGAAATTAATGAGATTTAAAAATTAAATACACCAAATGTTTGGCATAATGGTGGTTTATAAACATCTCAACTATGCCATTTTCCCAGTGCATAGTCTAAAGTTGGAACAGTTTAGAATACTGATTTTTATACTGCCGAGGGATTAAGTACATGTACTGAGAGAAATTTAAGTTGACAGTAAAAATATTGACAGTTAACCCAGGCCCTAATGCAAGAGCAGATGGAAATGTCTTGCATGAGTTCCAATTCGTTAAGCAAATATGACACTTTATTTTCTAGTCATTTTAGTTCAGGGAACTGAAGTAGTAAAATAGTATTATAAATGAAGCCACTTCTTACTGTGCTGAAATTAAAGCATAGAAAACAAAATACTAGAAACGATTTTTAAGATTTGGTGGTACAGGTTGAGCATCTCTAATTTGAAAATCTAAAATCCAAAATGCTTCAAGATCTAGAACTTTCTGAGTGCTGACATGATGCTCCAAGAAAATATTCACTGGAGCATTTGGATTTGGGATTTTCAAATTAGGAATGCTTTCTGATATCTGAAAATTTTGATTTTATAATTTGTTACCACATTTTTTCTCTGCAAATTAGTAAGAAAGGGCTGGCATACTATTCTAAGTTGGTGGTGAGGTAGATAGCTTTGTAATTGTTAAATTACACATTATTGTAATTTAATAATCTACTTTGTACTTCTCCTAATATTTACTAATAACTAGCTAGTTTTACATTTTAATGTGCCATTAATTTTAAAGTTTAGGAGAATTATGGTGTCTTTTTGTTTTACAATACATGGGCATGTTTTTCAATGAAAAGCACTGTTAGTAAGTGATCTCTGGGTATATTTATGATACTATGTCTCGGGTTATTTTTAATCTGTCATTATCCAAAGTTAGATTATCAGTAGAGTGAATTGTTGATTTTTCTTTCTTTCCTTTTAATGCTTTCATCATTTTTTAGTCCCTTTTCAAATAAAGACCATTAGCAGTTTATGCTACTTTAAAAAATAGTGTTCTTTTTTTTTTTTTCATTGTAAGATACTTTAAAAAAAAAAAAAAGTGTGTATTTTGTATACTTTGCCCTACAATTCACTGGCAAATTACCTTCAGTGAGCTTAAACTGCCTAATATCACAGCTTAAAGAGAGTTCGTCTTGAAATGACTGTTGTCTATAGTAAATTAGATATAATTCTAGGCTATTCTAAACACTTTTTAATTGATTTATATAGAGGTGGCCAAAATATTTCTTTCTGAATATCACAGTTCAATTTTAAATAACCTATGTAACTTTTCCTCTTTTAAAATTTGTCTTATCTTATAGATGCTTGTGACCACACCAGAAAAATGGGATGTAGTGACAAGAAAGAGTGTTGGAGATGTAGCTCTTTCCCAGATTGTAAAGCTCCTTATTCTTGATGAAGTTCATTTGCTGCATGAAGATAGAGGACCAGTATTAGAAAGCATAGTTGCCCGTACTTTACGGCAGGTAAGAGGAAGTTATTTATAAGCTTATTTTGAAGGGATAAATATGTTTTTCAACTTAAAATGTAGCATTCTAAGGAAATATTAACATGCATTGTTCATGGGAATTAACATAATTCTAGTATGCAGAAAACTTTAGCTATTTTATTTTCATAATAAAAGTCCCCTATCTTTTTTTATTCCAAATTGTATTTTATTGCAGTCTCTTTAATTAACCAGAACAAATGTAAGGAAACTTTCATTGTAGACCTGTGTTACAAAGCTAAATCTACTGTTGACATAATCTTCATATTTTTAAAAGGGGGAGTGTGCCTGTTGTCCATAGTTTTAGACCTCATTGGATATTCATAAAGAGTCCAAACCAAAATTGGTAAATTCCTAATGCCAAGAGTCTTAAGATATTTTCTGTCAACCATTCTTTTCATTAAATGAAAAGACAGGGTATCTTATAATATTCATGAGTTTTTAACTGATGTTTTCTTGTAGATTGTACATGTATAGAAAATAGATGAACACTTATTTTTTGACCTAATCAAGAACTCTAGTTTCTTGACTCCTCATTTATTGTGTTGTATTCATATTCTCTTGTCTTTATTTTCTTCCAAAATAGCTGAGACTCCATAACTAATTACTTATCTTCTTAATAACTTTACTTACTTATCCCCTGAGCACCTGACAAAATTACAACAGTGACTCAATTGAGCCATGTCTGTACTTCCAGCCCGATTGCTGATTACTAGTGGGAAAAATTGCTAGAGATGCTGACTGGCATCAGTATAACTTCATAGACTGTGATTTAGAGTAGACATTCCTAGACTACATTCACATGGATCCTTGGGATTACCTTGTAACTTCTAAGCAGCTTTTTTTCTGTGTCCCTAATGTGACCCTTTTCAAGCTTCACCAGTTCCCTTTTTCACTCTTCATCACCCTGTCATGCCTTATTCTTATACAACAGTGTTTTGTACTGAAAGGGAAATAGAGTCCCTCGTGCTTGAACTCTCTCAATTTCCATTCCTTTTCCTTCCTCTCCCTAAACAGGAAAATGCCCAGCCCTTCCCACCACAAGCATACCCTTCATTCCACCCCTTATTCATTTCTCAGAGGTCCTTTCTCCCCTTGCCTTGGACCCCATTTCTTTCACTCTATAAGCTACCCCTTTTCTTTCCCCTGTGTCTTTTTAAGTTCTTTCTCAGTGGGCCCTGTCTTTTTGGCTTAAAAGGATTGCGAAGTCCCTTCTGTCTTTACTAAAAAATTTCCTTAAACCTATCCCTCACCACCACCTAGTGTCTGGAAATATTAATCTCGATTCAGTTTCCCTTTTGACTAAATCACTGCAGTCTGGTCATTGCTCAAACATAGGTAATAAAATGTTTTTACCAAGATCACCAGTTACCGAAAGATAGTTTTCAAACCTATTTTTTTTTAACTTTTGATTGTACTCATTTTTGATGCTTAGTACTACTGATTGTTTCCTCAATCTTGAAACTCTTTGCCCTTTGACTCTGTGATGCCACCCTGTCCTGGTTACTTTCACTTGTGTTTTTTGGTTTGTTTGTTTGTTTTTGTAGCTACTGTTTCTCAGCCTTCCTTGCTTCTTTGCTGTTCTCAATCTGGAAATGTTTATTGTTTATGTTCTCTAAGACTCTGTCACTTGCAATCTTCTCTCTTTATTCTAAATATTTACTCTAGGGAAAACCACTTCTCTGCCCTTCTTACCTAAATTATGTACATATAATATGTGTATGATGTGTATGCATGTGTGTGTGTGTGTGTGTGTGTATATATATAACCCAGTTGTATATTTTGACTCTGATATCGCATAGACATCTTTTGCCCATAAACATGTCAGAACTCTTGTCATCTTCCCTATATACCTAGATATGGCATCATAATCTACTTGATTCCGAAGCCAAAACCCTAGGAGTCATAGTCAAATTTTTCCTCTTCCTTAATACTTCCTTCCGTCCCAATATCTAATTAGATATCCATTCTTTATATTTTATTCTAAATACCTCTGATTCAGATTCAAGTGGAAATATAAAGAAGTAGGTACAGTAAGTGACATAATGTATTTTTTAAAAGTTTGAAAGTGTTTGTTTTTTATTTTATACATTCACCATAAAATTCTAGATGAATTAATGATTTGTTTCCAACAAAGCTCTCAGTTCCATGAAGAAAACATAGGAGAGTTTTTTTTTTTTTAAATCTTGTTGGGGGAGTTCTATGCAATATGCAAAACTCGAGAAGTTATGAGGAAACCTGTGTCACATTTGGATGCATAACTGTTTTAAAATTCTGATCAGTAAAACACACCCCTAAAATTTTAAATGTGAGACCAAATAACAAATTATTTGCAACACAGAAAACAACTTTTTAATATCATTTATATTTAATAGGTTTCTATAAATTAATAAGAAAAATAATCTTAATTGGAAGGAGCATTTTACAGTAGAAAAAATTATTGAGAAATATTTTAAAGATGCTTAAAAAGAATGTGAATCAGTATGAGACATTTCTGTTCTATCACATTAACAAAAATAAAAACAGAATGGAATTTGAAAGCATCCAGCAAAATCAATGCTGTGTTTTCACTTCTGTATATCTAACTGTGGAAATAATAGCACAAATTTATAAAGATATAGTAATACCAGTATTCATTGAAGCTCTTTTTTTAATACAAAATATTTCGGTAATACCTTGAATATTCAACAATAGAAGAAATTGTTTAATTAATTATAGTATATTTATGCAATAAAATGCTGCTTTGCAGCCTTTTAAAAAAGTGAGAATGAACTCTGTGCTCTTATTTATATTCAGGGAGCTATACCATAACAATCTATACATTCCACATTTATTTATGTGAACTGGGCTTAAAAGATGTTATATTATTCACTGAAAAAGCAAGCTGTTCTGTATGTATAGCACAATCCCATTTGTGTAAGAAAAACTTGCAGTGTATTTATGTTTTTATTCATTCATTCATTCAGTTAATGAACATTTATTAAGCACCTACACATGTACCAGCTACATAGTTCTAAATGCTATAGATAAATAAAACAAAGTTCTTGCGTACACTTAGATTTTAGGCTGGTGTAGAATTGGGCGCATATACATGAAAAGATAGGCAACAAGTTGAAGAGTGGTTTCTTTTCTTTCTTTTTCAATTTCAACTTTTATTTTAGATACAGTGGTACATGTGCAGGTTTGTTACATGGGTATATTGCATGATGCTGAAGTTTGGATGTCGTTCTTCATAGAGTTAGGAAAAACTATTCTAAAATTAATATAGAACCAAAAAAAGAGGCCAAATAGCCAAAACAATCCTAAGCAAAAAGTACTATAAAAGAGACATCATACTACCCACCTTCAAACTATACTATAAAACTACAGTAACCAAAACAGCATGGTACTGGTACAAAAACAGACAAACAGCCCAATGGAACAGAATAGAAAACTCAGAAATAAAGCCACATACCTACAACCATCTGATCCTCAACAATGCTGACAAAAATAAGCAGTGGGGAAAGGACTCCCTATTCAATAAATAATGCTGAGGTAACTGGTTAGCCATATGCAGAAGAATGTAAGTGGACCTTTACCTTTCACTATATACAAAAATTAACTCAAGATGGATTAAAGATTTAAATGTAAGACCTCAAACTGTAAAAATCCTACAAGAAAATCTAGGAAACACCATTCTTGACATTGGCCTTGGCAAGGAATTTTTAGCTAAGTCCCTAAAAGCAACTGTAACAAAACCAAAAATTGACAGGTGGGACCTAGTTAAACTAAAAAGTGGGAGATAGCAATTGCAACAAAAACAAAATTTGACAAGTAGAACCTAATTAAAAAGTGGTTTCTTCTGTAGAAATGGAATTGTAGAAGTATTTGGAACTTGTTTACTTTTTACCACATAAATTAAAAATATGTGTATATGTACACACATACAGAAAACACAAAGGGTTGAAATTTTCAAAGCCGATTTATAAAAAAGAGCTTTTAGCTAAAATCCATTTTAAGAGCAATTTTTAAATGCAGGTCGTTATCAGACACAGATGAAGTATGGAGAAGTCTGAAACTACCATCTCTATTCTCCAGGTCCATTCTTCCTACAAGGCATGTGCTCTGGCCCACATGTTATACATGAGGTCTCATAAAAGAAGCATGCAGGGCATGATTTACACAAAGGAGGGCTAGTTTGATTATGAAATGTTTTAATTTTATGCCCTGACACTTAACTTAGTGATGTTTTTCAAGGAGCCACGCTATAACAATCCATACACCACATTTATTTGCAGCGAGCCACCTACAGAGACCATGTCCATCCAGCAAAGATAAGGACTTTCTGTAACTATAGAATATTAGAGGCCAAGTAAATATCACTAGTATATTTTCCAAGAGGTCTGTCATTCATGTTTACAAAGGATTTTACTGTTACAGTACATCTTTCTTTCCTGAGCACCCTCAGTAGAAAAAGAAAAGAGATTGTAGTCTTAGTGCTAATCCTTTCTGTATGTATGTACAAAGACACATAGATATAACATTATATATCATAATATTTTTAAGCAGGCATTATAACCTTAGAAAGTTTACAAATAACTTTGTAAATTGTTTATAAATGTATAATTTTTATTTAAAATATAAATTGTAAATAGTATAGTTTCTATATAAAATCCATAAATGTTATACACTATATCAAACTATATGTTATCAGTTTATTATGTATTATATGCAATATATTATATAAATAGTATAACAGTATATAAGTGTATATCATATATATTATAGATGTATAATAATTTCATCTTCACATTGTCATCTGTATATTATAATCAAATTCCAATTATATAGTTTTGTACCACTTTGCCCATAAACCTTTGCTGACTTGCTGTTTGTTTTCTTAAGAAAAATGGTCAAATTGTTTAGCTGGACATTAAAAACTATTAAAGCCCTTCTGTCTAATTTTAACTTCTACATCTTTATCAGCTACCAAAGGTTCCAGTCACACAAAACTATTTGGTCTTTTCCCTACTTCCTTTTAAATACCATTGACCTTCTTTCAAAAACGAAACTAATCTAACTTGAGGCAGAATGTGTTGTTGGTTGTGAGATAAGGATTGTAAATGCCAAATTATATAATGCCTTCTTTTTTTGAACTCCACCCATCCATCCAGTAAAAAAAATTTACTGTTCTTTTGAATCCATCAAATGCCCCTTTTATGATGTGTTTCCTAGTTCCTGAATCAGAATGAATTACACCTTTTCTGTGTTTTCTTTGCACTCCCTTTTTTTTTTTAACATATTTTTAACGCTTATGATGCTCTTCCTTATAATTTCACAACTTACTATAGTGAATTCTGTCTTCATCTAAATGACTCACTGGAATTTAGCTTCCTTGACAGATGTGTTTGGGTGAATCTTTTCATATTTTAAAGTATTAGTACAATGCTCATAGTTATTTTGAAATATTACAAAATTCCTTGTGATTACCAAATGTTCCCAGTAGATGGCACATCACATCACACTTCAACATTTGTAATTAATGTAGAAGCGCCTTCGGAAGCTATTGAAAGGCAATGTAGATTTTGTTCAGGTTCTGAACTTGCATGGTGATGTTAGGGACTAAATTCTTAACACACTTGGCATGATTGGGAGAAATTTGGAAAAGATGAAAGTATAAGAAATCTTAAATCTATTTTATTTAACAACATGAACTAATAATTATCTTAACCTACTTTTAGTAAGTAGGGAGATTTTATCAGAACTAAATTTTATGTGAAGGAAAACATCACAGAAATATACTGTCTAATCTTGAGCTAATGATAGGGGAAAAGCTGTAAATTTTTAACTTTTTGTAATTGTCAATAATTAATACTTTTAAGTATTAAATAGGTATAGTGTATAGACTTCAAGGTTTGGCTTAAGACATAACATTCCAGATTATTTCTATTTCAAATAAAGTATTTCTCACATAGATTTAACTATATTAAATAGCTATATTATAATTATACTTTTAGATTTAAAAATATGGTTGTTTTAAAATGGATTTTTAGCAGAAAATGTCTAGTGTTTGCCAGAGTATTGTGTCTTTAACATCAAACAACCTTAAAAATACATTCTGTAACTCTTGTGTTTTACGTAATGATTTTAAAACCAAATATCACTTTCATTTCCTTCCAAATCACCACTAGTACTACATAGAACTGTGAGATAATTAGTCATTCTAATTACTATATGTCATGAAAGAGGTTTCTTTAAAAATAGGTCTGGCTACTCAGGAGGCTGAGGCAGGAGAATGGCGTGAACCCGGGAGGCAGAGCTTGCAGTGAGCTGAGATCCGGCCACTGCACTCCAGCCTGGGGGACAGAGCGAGACTCCGTCTCAAAAAAAAAAAAAAAAAAAAAAGGGCTGGCGATTATTTCCCCTTACTTAGGGTTCCTTGCTTTTGATGGGATTTGGTTTGGGGTTTTGCCAATATCTGTAAGATTTCTTCAGTGAAAACAAATTTATAAAAAGATACTGTACATGTTTTGTTACTTTAATTTTTACCCATCTCTACTTTTTTTATCCCTCCCTTGTTATGTTTCTGCAAATAGTCTCTGCATGTGTGGATCTATGTCTTATTCAGTACTGCATCCCTAGTGCCTGCAGATTAGATCCTAACCCAGTGTTGATGGATGGATGACTCTGAAAGTATTATTCACATTGGACTACTTTGCTTATACCCATTGAATCTCCTAGACTGAGCAAAATTATTAACAGCTTACTCAGAAAATCATATTGATATATTTTAATTACCAAATTAATGGAAGTTTTTGGCCATCCCTTGTTTTTATCTTTTTAGGTATGTTACATCATAATCAGATAATATAGCCTATCTGATTTTCAGTTTTTGGAATTTACTGAGTTTTTTGTGACCTAAAAATATATTTAGTTGTCACAAAGTTCTTAATTCCCATTGCATTTTTATTTTTATTCATTTATTTATTTTTGAAACAAAATTTTACTCTGTCACCCGTGTTGGAGCGCAGTGACACTATCATATGGGCTCCAGTGATCCTCCCACCTCAGCCTCCTGAGTAGCTGGGACTACAAATGTGTGCCACCACACCAGTTACTTTTTTTTTTGGTAGAGATGGGGTTTTGCCATGTTGCCCAGCCTTGTCTCAAACTCCTGGGCTCAAGCAAGCTGCCCACCTTGCCTCCCAAAGTGCTGGGATTACAGGTGTGAGCCAACACACTCACCCCTCGTGTGTATTTTTAATTATAGTGGGTATGGAATTTTATTATGTATCTGTTAAATCAAGCTTGTGAATTATGGGCTAGACAGTCTTACATGATAGGACCGTCAATTGACCTCTACACTCATCTCTGTCTAGAGCTTTTAGAAGTCCTATTAATAGGATAAATGATAATTTTTTTGGTTAAAATAATTAAAATAACCCACATTTAATTAAAATAATCCATATAGGTTGAATCCACACAGAGTATGATAAGGATTCTCGGACTGTCTGCAACTTTACCTAACTACTTCGACGTTGCCACATTTTTACATGTTAATCCATACATTGGACTTTTCTTCTTTGATGGGCGTTTTCGACCAGTACCTCTTGGACAAACATTTTTGGGGATTAAATGTGCAAATAAGGTAAATACTCATTTTAATTCTTATCTAAAAATATTTTTGTTGACTTATTATTGAATACTTGTTTGGGGTTAGAGACTCCAGAAGACCATTTCAGTCTTTTGACATAACATTCCAACATATTTCCAGCATATTTCCTCAACTATTTGTAGTAGAGTAAGTCCTCCTACAGAAAGTAGCTTGTCATAGTTTGCATTGCTGTTTTCAATGTGTGTTACATATTTTCAGTTGTTAAAAGTTTTAAAAAGTTATTTTGAAGTGAAATGATTGAAGAGCACTGTGAAATAATAAAAGCTTTAATTAAACAAGCATTTAATAGAAATAATAGTACCTCATATGAAATTGAAAAATAATTTCATAGTAGCAACCATCAAGGAAGTTGTTCCGTTTAACTTATAATGTTCCATAATTACCTTAATTATTATAGACATAAATGGCATTTCTAAAATTCTATGCTTTAAAAAGCTTATCTAATTTTAAAATTAGTACTACCTATATTATTCACACTATTAGGGTGCTTATTATAGACTTATTTTATAATATGAAGGAAAACATCGCTTAAAATTTAAACATTTATCATGCTATTCAACAACACCTGTTTTTTGTGTAGAAGAAATAGTTTTAGGAAAATATTTACAGGCCTTTTGAGATTTTTACCAAAAGAGAACAAGATAGAATCATATGTTACTATGTCAACCTCAGTCTTTAATGTATTACAGTCACTTCTTGTCTAAAAACAATTTTATTAGTAAAATAGAGCCATTTTTACCTTATACTATTATAAGTAAAATATTCACCTAAAAATATCCAAAGTGACTGTTACTATAATACAACAGTTAATGTCCTGTAACTGCATTGCATGAAAGTAAGGTATCTTTAGAATTCTTGGGAGTCATTTCAGACTTGTGCACAAAGGAAGAGTTTATGATATACAATTATGCATATTTTAAGCTTCTTAATTGTTTCAAGTGCTGCTTTTCAACAATATTTGCTGCTTGTTTTTTTCAGTTATGTTTCAATATAATTTGATTATTTAGTTCATTTTCAATGTATCAGTAAGATAGATGTAGAACTGCTTCTTTTATAGTTTTAAAATGTTTTCAGCTTTATAATTTAAATGATAAGCAGATGGTTATCACAGAGAGATGTAAAGAGAAGAAAATTGTTTCACATGCTTGTCAGCCGTCTTAAACCTTATTTTCTTTCAGTTGTATCATACAAATTGGTAAATCACCTAAAACTAATTAAATCCAAAGTATATTTCACTACAGTACATTACCATCATAATCATGAAAGGAATGGGAGAATGCTGTGAGTGTTATGCCTAATGTGGAATAATGGCTTTGATCAGAAATGAATCCAAAGTACAATGAAAAAGTTACTGGGAGTTTTGTCTTTTGTAGGGGGTGGGGATTGTTTTTAAATTATTTATGGGGAGTAAATTATCCTATGATCACCTCATCCTACTTAACTTTAAGTCATAAGAGTTCCAATATTTTAAAGTGTTTACCTTAATGAAACAAAAAATCCAAATCACTGTCATTTTAGATGTACATGATGCTTTTCATCCTCCTCTAAACTCTTACTAATACATGTTAAGTGGAGAGATAATAGGCTGGGTCACATGCCTACTCCTTTGGGTTAGTCACCTTACTTTTAGGTTAGAAGCTTTCTCATCATTAATAAGGAATATGAGACCCTTTTAAATTTTTTTAAATTGATACATAGTAGATTTACATATTTTCTGGGCATATGTGGGCATAATACATCCATAATTATATGAATACATTGATAATTATATGAATGTATTAACTTATCACATGAAAATCTTTAGTCAAATCTATTTGACTGAATATCAGATCAGTTAAATTGGGATATCCATCACCTTAAATACTTAGAGACCCTTTCTTAATTCATAAATTTTATATTAGATTTCCAATTAATCTGAAAAAATGTTTCTGTAGAAGCATTCTGAATAGCAACCTCTCTCAGTATACATTACAGAAATAGTGTGTTACTGTATGTTTCAGTTCTGTGTGCCATTTGACACTTGATCCATAGTGTTCTCATAACATTGAGAATCATACAGGAAAGGTGTGCTGTATGGTTTATATAGTGAAATATAAGGAAAATAGCCTGGAGAACGGGCTTCTCGGAAAAGCAGAGAGAACTTTAAAAATTATCCTAGAATATTTGTAACTAACAAAAATACCCTTAAAGCTATTGTATTTTAAAAACTTGGTGGGTTTAGAAACTTAGTACTCAGAAACTATTATCTGAGTTATTCTATTTGTACTTTTAAGTTGCATTGCATTTTTTTTTTTTTTTTGTGGATTGTTATATGTTATATGTTTGTAAGGAATTTGTTACCTCTGCATTCTAGGTAGTCTGAAAATTTAAAAAAATGCATTGTAATTGGCAAAATTGTATTTGTAGTTAGAAAGTTTATAATTGTTTCATCTGATTTTTTTTAATGTTTTAAAATCTTTAAGATGCAGCAGTTGAATAACATGGATGAAGTATGTTACGAAAATGTTTTGAAGCAAGTAAAGGCTGGACACCAGGTACACTTCGTTTATTTTATCCTGCTTTTAGAGAGTGCTTAGTGATAAAAATTATTAATTTTTAGGCTTTTCAGAAGAAAATTTTTTTTTAATTCTGAGGCAATGACTCAGAGGTTCTAATTATTAATAACTGCTTTAGCCCAATGGGTAAGTCATAAAAATATTCATAGATATTATCCCAATATTGATAGGTCATGCTATTTTGTTTGCCATTTTTAATTTTAAATATTATATTCTTACTGTTTTCATGAAGCAATATCAATTGAAATGTAATATATATAATAAAGTTTTGTATTATTTGATGGTGCTTAGAAATTAAGCACTTTTATTCTTTAATTCTCCATTGTTCAGTATACTCACATCAAGATCGTTAAAGACAAAGTGAAGTGATAATAATTGCTTATATAAAATTGGCGACTTCCCAATTGTTCATGGTTCTTTGAATAACTTTATTATGTCATTTCTTAAAACAGAGTGAGCCTTTTATGACATGTAAAGTGTTTTCCTGGCCCTTAGGTTTTTAAATTCCTTTTAAGAGTTGTGAAACCTCTTTTTCCCAGACTAAATCTTGTTTGCAACTCCAGTATACAACATAAATCAAAGGTGATTTGGACTTGAGAGCATGGAACACTGCCTCCTTGAACATTGGAATACTGAGCATTCATGAGGCATTTTTTCTATTTTTAGGAAATAGTTTTAAAGTCACATTCATAACTAATCTCTGGAGATTGTGCTTGGTTTTAAGAATAACTTTTTAGGAAATCACAAGTATTTTAAGTTGTATACTAGCAATAATAATGGTAGCTAACCTTTTCTAGTTCTTCATAAATGTATGAAACTGATAAGATTATCTTATACTTACTAATTGAATTTTCTCAGCAACCTATGAGGCAGGTACTATTTTTTTTTCTTTTTTAAATTTTTTATTATACTTTAAGTTCTAGGGTACATGTGCACAACGTGCAGGTCTGTTACATATGTATACATGTGTCATGTTGGTGTGCTGCACCCATCAACTCATCAGTACCCATCAACTCACCATTTACATCAGGCATAACTCCCAGTGCCATCCCTCCCCCCTCCCCCCTTCCCACAATAGGCCCCGGTGTGTAATGTTCCCCTTCCCGTGTCCAAGTGATCTCATTGTTCAATTCCCACCTATGAGTGGAAACATGCGGTGCTTGGTTTTCTGTTCTTGTGATAGTTTGCTGAGAATGCTGGTTTCCAGCTGCATCCATGTCCCCACAAAGAACACAAACTCATCCCTTTTTATGGCTGCATAGTATTCCATGGTGTATATGTGCCACATTTTCTTAATCTAGTCTGTCACTGATGGATGTTTGGGTTGATTCCAAGTCTTTGCTATTGTGAATAGTGCCACAATAAACATACGTGTGCATGTGTCTTTATAGCAGCATGATTTATAATCCTTTGGGTATATACCCAGTAATGGGATGGCTGGGTCATATGGTGTTTCTAGTTCTAGATCGCTGAGGAATCACCATACTGTTTTCCACAATGGTTGAACTAGTTTACAGTCCCACCAACAGTGTAAAAGTGTTCCTATTTCTGCACATCCTCTCCAGCACCTGTTGTTTCCTGACTTTTTAATGATTGCCATTCTAACTGGTGTGAGATGGTATCTCATTGTGGTTTTGATTGGCATTTCTCTGATGGCCAGTGATGATGAGCATTTTTTCATGTGTCTGTTCGCTATATGAATGTCTTCTTTTGAGAAATGTCTGTTCATATCCTTTGCCCACTTTTTGATGGGGTTATTTGTTTTTTTCTCGTAAATTTGTTTGAGTTCTTTGTAGGTTCTGGATATTAACCCTTTGTCAGATGAGTAGATTGCAAAAATTTTCTCTCATTCTGAGGGTTGCCTGTTCACTCTGATGGTAGTTTATTTTGCTGTGCAGAAGCTCTTTAGTTTAATTAGATCCCATTTGTCAATTTTGGCTTTTGTTGCTGTTGCTTGTGGTGTTTGAGACATGAAGTCCTTGCCCATGCCTATGTCCTGAATGGTACTACCTAGGTTTTCCTCTAGGGTTTTTATGGTATTAGGTCTAACATTTAAGTCTCTAATCCATCTTGAATTAATTTTCGTATAAGGAGTAAGGAAAGGATCCAGTTTCAGCTTTCTACTTATGGCTAGCCAATTTTCCCAGCACCATTTATTAAATAGGGAATCCTTTCCCCATGTCTTGTTTTTGTCAGGTTTGTCAAAGATCAGATGGTTGTAGATGTGTAGTATTATTTCTGAGGGTTCTGTTCTGTTCCATTGGTCTATATCTCTGTTTTGGTACCAGGACCATGCTGTTTTGGTTACTGTAGCCTTGTAGTATAGTTTGAAGTCAGGTAGCGTGATGCCTCCAGCTCTGTTCTTTTGACTTAGGATTGTCTTGGCAATGCGGGCTCTTTTTTGGTTCCATATGAACTTTAAAGCAGTTTTTTCCAATTCTGTGAAGAAAGTCATTGGTAGCTTGATGGGGATGGCATTGAATCTATAAATTACCTTGTAGCCACTGAATTTTTTTAATGTGATTTAAATAGGATTAATATATGTATCCTAGCCAGTTGATATGTATTTTGCCTGTTGACATTGTCAATATTGACATTTTGTACAGAATAATTGTGTTTTGGGGGATGAAAAGTGTGTCTTGTATACTGTAAGTTGTTTAACAGCATCCTTGGTCTCTACCCAGTAGATGCCAGTGGCTTTCCCCACTCCAGATATCACAACCCAAACTGTCTCCAGACATTACCAAATGTCCTCTGGGGTACATAAGTGACCCTGGTTGAGAAGTGTTGTTTAGAGGGATGTCGCTTGAGGCACCCCTCAGATATCTTTCCTAGTGAATGTATTTCATCTAAATGTATGTAAAATTTACCAATAGTGAATATTAGGACACCATGTATGAAAGAACCAAGATACAAATTTATCTCAACTGGGCAGTATTCAAATTCAACATACTAAAATTTCTTATGGATAAATATAAATTCTTGCATTTAAACTCAAATAACTTATTTCGTAGGTATAAATTAAAGAAACATTGTCTTGGAAAAAATGATAATTTTAGTTGAAAAAATTCACTTTAATTCAAACAAGTATTATATACACTTTGAAAAACTAATGACACCTTAAATGTCATTATCGGAGGGAAAAAAGTTCAAATCAAGGAAGGTGAAAACTTTGTTGTAATTTGGCTTGTTACCAAGTACTGTAGTCATTTTGTACCATATTTTGAGAATAGAGATTCAAGAGAAGGTTATTACAATTATGAGAAGTTTGGAATACATATAATTTGAGTTAATGGTCAAAAGAAACCGGAATGTTAAGATTGCAGAAGAGAAAACCCAGGTGGGGTCTGGGGGAAAGTGGTGGTATTGGAAAGGCTGTCATATGAAAAGAAGGTGTGTTCTATTTTGCACAAAGAGAATTAGAACCAATGAGTGGAAGTTCTAAAGAGCTAGATACAGGAACTACAATTTTTCTACAGTGAAATAGACTGAATTGCAAAGGAGCTACCCTTCTTTTAACCATAGCTGGACAATGCTTTGGGATACTGTAAAAAGCGTCATCTACATTGGGACAATCATCATGAACCTCTAAAGTATTCTTAATTTTAAATAGACAATTTTATGATAATTCTCCTATCTTGGTAGTAGCTGGCTGGCACACTTTTGTTTTTTACCCTATTAAAGAGGTAAACTTTAATTTTTATCTTTTAATAAAATGTTATACTCTTAACAAATAAATAAATACATTAATACAAAGGAGACTGAATAAAGAAATAGTTTTAAATCTAATCCTTAGGCATACCATAAACCAAACATGAAGGGGAAAAAATAATCACTGGTAATTCCACTACCAGAGGTAGCTTCTGTTGGTATTTGTCTTTCCATTTTATTGATGCATTTTATTCCCTTAATTTTTTTCTTTTATTCCTATAGTTTATCTAATCTGTTGTATTTTTCTCATTCAAAAATATGACAGAACCATAAATAGAAATGATAGCATTGAAATGTGAATAAATGCTTTGATAAAGGGATTATATTTAAAATTTTTAATCAGTTCTTCTGATTTCTACAATGTTGTCCTTTTACTTTTTGTGTCCCAGCAGGACAGGTCCTACCACAAAAGACTGGGTTACAAGGAAATACTGTTGATTTAGTTCTCAGTATATCATCATATACATGGGAAGTCTGTGGTAAATATGATTTGATTTTGATGAATTGCCTTGTCTTCAAAGATTTAACATACTTAGTGAGATGAGGATGATAGGAAATATGAAACACATCAGGACTATGGTCTACTAGTTGAAATTTGCTTCTGGTGTTGCTAGTATTACAGATGCCCAGGTCAACGCCTTCAGATTTTAAGTACTAAGCTGTTAAGGCAATGGTCTTTTACATCATATAATCATCTCAACTTAAGAGCTCTTTTGCAACATAAGTGAAGAACAAAGTTCTATCATTTTCATTTCTTGAAAGTACCTCCATTGTTTGTTTAACTTTATAAAAGTTGCCCAAAACTGAAATCTCTCTCTCTGTATCAGTCTTCTGAAAAGGCTTGCTCTGTTTAAGTTTTCTATTTGCAGGTTGATCTGCCAATCCTATCTGACCTAAAATCAATTAGTTAGCTTACTGTGTGGCAGCTTCTGCTGAATGCCTTTGCAGTATGTCCAGCACAGAAAATTGCTGGGTAGGTACTTGGAAAGCATGACTGTTAAACATTTTGATTTTGGTAAATATACCTATTTCAACAAAGTTGGCAACCCTTGATTTATTCCATCACACAAGAACTGGCACTTCATAGTAGTCATTGATTATTGAGACTTATTTAGAGGTTTGTTTTCAGGAACTTGGAACCCCGTAAAGGATTATTTTTTCTTTTTTAATCTCCTTGAAAAGAAACCTTAACTAAGCTGTAGTGTTCTGTCCTCTGCTTGTATTAGAAGGTCAACAAAGAACTTCCCAGTAGAATAGAGTTTTTGAGTTGTGTTGTTTTTTTTTTTAACTCATAAGAATTGAGGTTGAAGTTAATGTTATCCCAGTCACTAGCTGTCTTTGTATAAGGTTTCAGATGATAACTTTAAATAGGTGATTTGTATGCATCCATCTGTCGGAAAATAAAAAAAATATGTAATTCAACATTTTTTTCACATTATCTAAAAAACTGACAGCCAAATCAACTCTTCAATTTTATTATTCTAACTCTGATGACTGAGAAGCCTAACTATATGTGTGTGTCGTTCTGAGATTCTTTTCTGTTTAAATATTTTGTTATACATGTAAGTACAGTAAATTATGTATGTATACTATGTGCGCGTGTGTGTGTATGTGTGTGTATATATATATATAGAGAGAGAGAGAGAGTTGCTTCTGGAATTTCATTATAGATATAACTAACTACATGTTAGTGCATTGTTATTAACAGTGGTCATGGTTAATAACAATATTACCAATAATGGTCAATGATAGTGCATTGTTACTAAGCACCCAATTACATATTTCATAAATATGCTTTTCTTTATTATTAAGGAAAATCAAGTTATTTCTTGTGGGGCTGTGTACGTAAACTTTAGCTCTATTTTGTTATCTTAGCAGTTATAGTAATACAGTGTACAGCAGTAAGAAATACGCAGTCTATTCTAGTCTAAGTAAACTAATTGAATTTTTCCTGCTACTACTTCATGCTGCCTGCCCCTTCTCCCCCACAAGCAGTTAAAAAAAAAAAAAAATCTCTAGTCAATAGTCTTCTGAATTTGCTTTTTTCTTGCCTTCAAGTTGTTCAGTATCTTGGATTTCTCCCTGGTTTGGTTTCCTTAAGTACTTTGGTTTTATCAGAGGAGCTACATTTCAAACCATTAGTTAGAAGACTCAAGTATGTGTCCATTTGAAAACAAAAGAACTGTGACTCTCAGGCAGCTAAACACTTTTTAGTCGAAAAATTAACAGTTTTATCTCAAATATACAAATGAATTCAATTTGTTTCTCCTTATTTGGATTAAAACAAATTTCATGTTCAAACACCATGCTGATATTCTTTGATCATACTATTCCATGGGTTTTAGTGATCTAAACTTGTGTGCTCATGTACTTAATAGATTTTATGTGCAGCTTTGCCTTAAAAGTGTTAAAAACAGTAGGAGGCAGTTGTGTTCCACTCAGGCATGTGTGATGACAGATGGAGAAAATCTTTTCATGTTGACTTTTCAACAGTCCAACTCTGCAAGACTTCAAGCTCTTCTTGGCTATTGGGAAATCAAAAGTTGGCGATTCAGCCTTTAATTTTGATCCATCTGCTCAAACTAATGAAACGTCTCATTTGTAAGCTTCTCTTTGTGTTACCAAATGCAAGTACAGCTTTATCATTCCGGTTAATAATTCCCCTCCTCCTGTGTAACTTGCAGAATGGGAAAATAATTAATGCCTTAACTCTGTTGAGATTTTTCTTGTTGTACAAACTTTGTTACAGTTATAGGAAAAGAAATGAGAAACTTCCTCAGAGATTATGGCATATTTAGTAAATTAACTTAGGTTCTTTTCCATATTGTCTAAAAAGTTAAATTCTTAGCAGCTTCTTAACATCTACCTTCATTTTTAAGTAATAAAAAGCTTTGTGATATTAAAGAGAAAAACGTCTTCTTCAACCTTGTATTAATGCTGAACATCAGCCTTTGTTTATATGTGTGTCTTATTTTCTCTTTCCTCATTGTTTATAAGTTGTTAGTAGACATTTCTGTTTCTAAGAAATCACCTTTAAAAATTGACTAATAATTATAGATTACCAGCCTTTCTGCTGATGGCAAATAATATTTCTTTTTACCTCTTGAACACCTCAGTTCCAGTTATCGTATTGATGGGTATTGGATATCCTAGGTATGTAAGTGTACGATGTTCTTTTTTCATTCTTATCTTCCCATTTTAAGTTTTACCCAGAATATCAAAAGAAAATGCTGTGCATAATCTTGGAAATAATTGGAAGCAAAACAAGTAGTTTTGTTTATTTTCTTGAAATTTGTGTGTGTGTGTGTGTGTGTGTGTGTGTGTTACATTGTTGAACATCAAGGAACTTACATAAAACCAGATTTAAACCAGGACAGTGAAGCTAATGTTTCATTCACTTCAAGTCTTTGCCTCTATTATGTATTAGCATTATCTCTTTTTTTATGTGTCTTGTGAGTATAAATTGCTTATAGAAGTTACCAACTTTTCCATCCATTTCTTCATTCGTTAAGTATTCTTTGATTCCCCTCTTTATCCGTCTTTATCTCTCAAGCAGCAAAATGTGAAGATAATACTAGTTGCTTTGCCTTGTTAATTAGGTACTTTTTTTTTTACCATAGCACTTTGTAATTTTTATCTTAGTTTGTTTTGTTTCACACCTCCAGAATGTCTTGCATAAAAGCAAATATTGCTATTGGGCCCTGCATGTATGTGCTTTATGTGCATGTAGCCAATGCATAAATGCATGTTTTCTGACTTGCTACATAAAAGTAAAGATAGTTCTTATATAAAATGTGTTTTAAAATTTTGATTTTTAAAAGAGTCAACGTAGATCAAGCTGATTTAAATCAAATATTTCTGGTTTAAGAGTTGAATGCATTAGATTATTTGGCAATTTATGTGATTTTGTGATTACAATATCATATTACAGTATGCATATATGTGTAATTTAATATATATATAGACATATATAATTGTCAAATTAAATAATATAAAAGGACCTTTGAGTCTATTTTAAAAGATTCACTTCTGTCAAATACATTACACTTTTGTTATTTTTATTTATTTTGGTAAAAATGAAACCTAATTTCTATATGTTTGTTTTATATTATTTATTTGAATTATTTTTATTGCTATTTAAATATAGACTATGGTCATGCTAAAGTAATGTTTGACTGCTTGCAATCATTTTTCTGTCTTTATAAAGTTGTAGAAAATTCTCTAAACATCCATTGGGAGTATTTTACATTATATTATTAGAAGTTTTTATGACAGCTATTTATTTCATTCTAGAGAATGATGTATTGAATCTCCTTATTAGCTGCTTTCCACCTGATATTTGAACTTAAGCCATTGGTAAATATAGTTAATAAGTTAGGTTGCTACCATAAGCATTTGTTGACTACATTTTTAGATAAATCATTTGATAAAATTGAATAGATAGTATTTTTTATTAAAGCTGAATATGAAATTTTATATGCCAAGGAAATCTGATACAATTCTCCACGTATTTTCTCAATGTGAAAAAAGGAGAAGAACGTTCAAATATGATTAACCGTTATAAATTTGTCCTGTCTTTATCTGTAGCTATCATTTTTATCAATTTTTTGTTTGTTTTCATAGTAGCATTTTTTTTCTCTTTTATTATACTTTAAGTTCTAGGGTACATGTGCACAATGTGCAGGTTTGTTACGTATGTATACATGTGCCATGTTGGTGTGCTGCACCCATTAACTCATCATTTATATTAGGTATATCTCCTAATGCTATCCCTCCCCGCTCTCACCACCCCACAACAGGCCCCGGTGTGTGATGTTCCCCTTCCTGTGTCCAAGTGTTCTTATTGTTCAATTTCCACCCATGAGTGAGAACATGTGGTGTTTGGTTTTCTGTCCTTGCGATAGTTTGCTGAGAATGATGGTTTCCAGCTGTATCCATGTCCCTACAAATGTCAGGAACTCATCCTTTTTTATGACTGCATAGTATTCCATGGTATATATGTGCCATATTTTCTTAATCCAGTTTGTCATGATGGACATTTGGGTTGGTTCTAAGTCTTTGCTATTGTGAATAGTGCCGCAATAAACATATGTGTGCATGTGTCTTTATAGCAGCATGATTTATAATCCTTTGGGTGTATACCCAGTAATGGGATGACTGGGTCAAATGGTATTTCTAGTTCTAGATCCTTGAGGAATCACCACACTGTCTTCCACAATGGTTGAGCTAGTTTACAGTCCCACCAACAGTGTAAAAGTGTTTCTATTTCTCCACATCACATCCTCTCCATCACCTGTTGTTTCCTGACTTTTTAATGATCGCCATTCTAACTGGTGTGAGATGGTATCTCATTGTGGTTTTGATTTGCCTTTCTCTGATGGCCAGTGATGACGAGCATTTTTTCATGTGTCTGTTGGCTGCGTAAATGTCTTCTTTGGAAGTGTCTGTTCGTATCCTTTGCCCACTTTTTGATGGGGTTGTTTGTTTTTTTCTTGTATATTTGTTTGAGTTCTTTGTAGGTTCTGGATATTAGCCCTTTGTCAGATGAGTAGATTGCAAAAATTTTCTCTCATTCTGAGGGTTGCCTGTTCACTCTGATGGTAGTTTATTTTGCTGTGCAGAAGCTCTTTAGTTTAGTTAGATCCCATTTGTCAATTTTGGCTTTTGTTGTCATTGCTTTTGGTGTTTTAGACATGAAGTCCTTGCCCATGCCTATGTCCTGAATGGTATTGCCTAGGTTTTCTTCTAGGGTTTTTATGGTTTTAGGTCTAACATTTAAGTCTCCAATCTATCTTGAATTAATTTTTGTATAAGTTGTAAGGAAGGGATCCAGTTTCAGCTTTCTACATATGGCTAACCAGTTTTCCCAGCCCCATTTATTAAATAGGGAATCCTTTCCCCATTTCTTGTTTTTGTCAAGTCTGTCAAAGATCAGATGGTTGTAGATGTGTAGTATTATTTCTGAGGGCTGTGTTCTCTTCCATTGGTCTATATCCATAGTAGCATATTTAAGTGAAAGGGGTTGGGAAGAAAGAAATCATGTGTCTATATTTAATATTGTAAAATAAGGTTTTGTTTTTAAGAGAACAATAGTCTTAGATCTCATCTCATTTCTTCTTTGTTTTACAAATGAGTAGATGAGAAGTGTAGCTATCATCTACAGTACTGTAGCTATCTAAGGCAAATAAAGTGGGCATTTCTAAATAGCACAGCATTTAAATTAGTAACTGCTCCAGAAATACAGTCAGAGAGACCTGTTAAATAAGTCTGAAACTATGAAGTGTCTAAGATGTTGCCCTACCTGCATGCTAAAAGGTAGCCTGCCATAGGCTAACTTTGACACCTTTGTCAGGTTACAGACCATGTTTCACTTCCCCACTGATCTATCTACATGGCCAAGAGCCAGCTACTGCATGTGCGTGTTTTGCACCACAGGAGAGGTACTCCAAAATTATGAAACTCTGAGCTTGTATAGGAGCTATGGGCACATCTGCTAGTCCTCTCCTCTGGAGAGAGAAAGAGAGGAGAGAAAAAAAAGTAGACCAATTGGCCATGCAGGGACCTTATCTTTTACTGTAGAACTTACACAGACTCCCTTGAGGAAGGAAAGGAAGGCCTATATCCTGGAATGTAAGCACTTGACTCCTTGGGACATCAGAAAGGAGTCTCTAGGCTTTTTTTAACCCTTTGAATTGGAGAACATGGTTCTGGGGAAGTGAAGACATTCTCTGTCTGTTTAGCACTTTAGTTTCTGTTACTCAGAAGGCCCTGGATTGTGTAGGAACACCAGAAATTTAAGGGAGGATTATCTTCCAACAAAACCCAAGGTGTCTGGAAGGGACACACAGGGTCTACTAAACTTGCTAGTATTTTGTTGATGATTTTTGCATCTGTATTTATAATGAATAATAATAATGTCTTTCATAGATAATTTTTTTACTGGTTCAAGATCCCTGTCCAAGATTGCATATTGCATTAATTTATCATGTCCGTTTAGTTTCCTTTAATTTAGAACAGTTCTTTGACCTTATTTTGTCTTTCTGGATTTGACTTTGACATTTTTCAAAGAGCATATATCAATTATTTTGTAAAATGACTCCCAATTTGAGTTTGTGTAAAGTTCCTTCATGATTAAGCCCTATTGGTTTTGTAACAATAATACAACAGAAGTGATGTTATGTCGTAGTACTTCACACCAGGTAGTAAATGTTACTGGATTTGTCCAGCATTGCTGACATTCTAAGTTTCTTCATATAAAGTTATTATTTTCCCCTTTGTTTCTAATAAGGGAGGAGATACTTTTGTGACTAAATATATAGTGCCCCTCATCAAACTTTTACCCATTCATTTTAGCATCTTTTGATGATTTTCTAACTTCATCATTTCCTTCATCCCACTATACATATGGACTAGCTTCCTCTCTCCTATTTATTAATTTATATCTCTGTGGACTTTGATAATTTACATCTCTGTGGGTATCTTGAAAGTGTTACAGTCTATCACTATACTGTTTACTTTGAAAACAATATTGACCCAAATTTGAACAGTGGAAGCCCCTTCAAGCTAGCTTCTGGTTTTTACCATTTTGCACAATAGGATCTTCTAAGATCTAATTTTGTACCTTCCACTTCTCAGACTTGGAGTTAACTGTTTCTGCAAACAACTCTCATCCCTTTAGTAGGGAATGGTTTTATAAACTCTTTAGAAACAATGAATCTGTTTTATTTTTGATTGATTGAGATGGAGCCTTCCTCTGTCACCTAGGCTAGAGTGTAGTGGTATGATCATAGCTCACTGCTGCCTCAAACTCCTGAGCTTCAAGCCACTTCCCATCTCAGCCTCCCAAGTGTCTGGCACTACAGGCATGCGTCACTGTGCCCAGGTTTGTTTTTTTTTTTAATTTATTCTAGAGAGGAGGTCTCCTTTTGTCCACGCTAGTCTCAAACTCCTGGCCTCAAGTGACCCTCCAGCCTAGGCCTCCCAAAGTGCTGGGATTAAAGGCATGAGCCACCTACCTGGCCTGTTTTATTTTTAAATGAATATTTTTACCCAAGTTTTTTTCCCAAAAATATTATTCAGGAAAATGAAAGGGATGATGAGATTTTAGAATTTTCAAACTTTTATCCAAGAACAAATATAATTTTCAGCAGTCCCTTTCCACTAGAAGATTTCCTCCTATACCTGTAATATTTAGACTGCTTCAAGGTACTCTGAGGTGTCACAGGAATTGCTGTCATGAGGTTAGGAGTAGGGAGAAGTGTGCTATTTGGAAGTGAGAAAAGAGATGTGGATTTCTCTCAGATCTACTTCGGTTGCTTTAATCTTTTATTTATTTATTTATTTTAATATATTGAGCTGCTACAAGAGTTTGTTGGAAGAACAAATTCCACAGCTTAAAAAAATTTTTTAACTGCTTCCTTATAGCATTAGTTTTTCATAATTTACATAAAAATCAGTAATTTCTGTTCTGCGGTGATACTTAGTAGACATGTTTCACATATGGAGTATCAGTTTCATTTTTGTTACAGAAATGGATTTGGTCATCTACTTTGTCATGTATGCACTGGACCAAGCAAATCAGCAGTTTTCCCTTTTGGTCCTAAAATCCCAGCTTGAACACTGATTGTCTATACTGAGTGAATACTGATTGGGTGTACTATATGGTTTCAAACATAATATCTTTTAGTCATTGAACAACTGTGATTTCTCCATTTTCTCAAATCAGGTATAAAGTCAATTATTTGCATATATAATAAGACAGACCTGTAACTGAAAATGCTGCCCCAACTCTACAAACCAGCACTGAGCTTGAAAGCTTTTTTTTTTTTTTGACAGCTTTTCCACCCTCAGTTTTGTTATTTTTTCTCACTAATTGTGAACTCCTTGTATATAAAGATTCTCACAATTCATACTATATTCACTATACAGACCAAAACTTGCACACCTCAGTTTGTTGGTTTGGCTAAATGCTTTTTATGTAAAAAACTGTAACAAAATCAAGTTTTCAATTTAAACGCTTTTAACATAAATAACAGTTATGAGTGTATCAAAAACTTACCGTAAAATATGATATAAAGAAGATATACTCTATAATCATCATATATATGTATCTTAAATTCATATCATGATGTAAATATTGTCTTTATAATTTGAATCATTGCCAAAAATACTGTTGAGTTATATTACTTACTTAAAAGTTAAAATGGATAATATTCTAATTTTTTCCTAAATTGTAGGTTATATTTATTAAATAATATTTTTAACATCTTCTGATCAGATCCCTAGTAATTTTATTTTATAAAAAAAGTATTTCAAAGATGGTATTTAATAGATCATCATTATGCTGATTTTGTCATTAAATTTTCTAGAGCATCGTCAAATTCACCTAGTCCAACTTATTTACAGATGAGAAAATTAAGCCAAATACTATGCCCAAAGTGAGATATGCTTATGCTTTGGAATTGAGACTAGAACCTTGGCTTCTTCACTTCCATTTCAAAGTTTTTTCCCACCACAAAACTGACATTTCATTTAACCACTTAATGCCCTAAATAGAGAAAACAGTTCAGAGAATATGTTTATAAATTCCAATTGGAACAAAAGAAAAAAAAGAAAAGAATAATTTAAAAAATTCCAACTAGAAAATCTGAGGCCTAAGGAAATTTTCAATAGTGTGGGTGAAAGATCTGTAGTTTCCTGGTAATTTTAAGTTACTAAAATTTTTTTCGAGTTTCTAACTGGAGTTGATGGTCAAGTTCATATATTTTTGAAAATATCATATTAAACTGTATAATCAAGCTAAGAACACTTTAGACATGAAGCATTTATAAATTTTTTAAAAAATTTCTTCAGCAAATTATCTTGCTTGAATATATACTTTTTAGTATTGAAGAAATATGAAGTACATAGAATTCATTTAGTGTTAAACCATGAAAAACCATCATTTATGAAAAACAGCATTGAGAACTGGTGATGTTTAGTTCAAGAAAGTCGTACTAGAGATCTGATAGCAGTTTCCAAATCTTTGAAGAAGAATTATATGTAGAAAGAGGTGCAGTTTTGTTTTCCTCTTGCCACAGAGAGATCAGTATTGGTCTTGGTCCCAGTGAATGGGAAGTTTAACAAATAAATCTGGGGTGAATGTTAGAAAAACTTCTGTAAAACAACTAAACCTTGTCCTACCAAATGGATCACCTCTATGTGCTAGGCTTCTTCCTATACTTTGTAATTACTGTTTGTTGTTCCCACAGCACCCTTGTAAGGCAGATACTGTTATCTCCATCTTACAGATAAAAATTGAAGTGCAGGTGAACTTGCCCAAGTTTGCCTAGTATATAAATGCTGAGCTATGATTTGAACATAGGTCTGCTTGATTCTTAAACACTGCTGATATTCAGCACAGGTCTATATGTTATGTAGATTAGTCTGGCATCAGGTAAGAATTTGGTAAGTTTGTCTAGATTGCTAAACCAATTTTTCTAAAACAAAAAATTGATTTTTATTAAATTTGTATAAGTAATTATGAGCAAGTAAAATTGGTATGTATGATTATGTTTATTTTCTTTTGTGTGTTATAAATACCAAATAAAAAGTATAACATAGCGTATGTTCAAGACAATGTTAAGGTATAAAATACACATTTGTAGCATTATAGTATTAAGTTATTTATGTTTATAAATATAAGTTGAAAAATGAATTCATATCTCAGATTAATTGAATACATATTAAGAATGTATAGAAAGTTTATTCCAGCATCAGTTGGATAACATAAATTATATTACCTCCAAAAAATACATAAGCTTAAGAAAACATTGTTTTAATTAGAGAAAAAATTTACAGTAAAGGAGAAATGCATTCAAAACATTTACTGTTTTAAAATATTATACTTAATAAACTATACTTTTTGTTCTATTTTCTGGGGTCCTAGTATTTCAGAGACTGCTGAAATATGTCTTATGTTTCTAAATATATTGTATAATGTCTTGCTATTGATTGTAGGATAATATTTTTTATACTTGACTTAGAAATATGACTATTTGCATTTTTGCTGTCATGGTACATAATGTATACTTAGTCGTCTGGTTTTTTCAATTATACTTTTTAATAACAGGTATCTTTTAGATTTTCGGAGATGTAAAGTATTATTGATTTCTTTTAATAAAATATAGCAATTAAAGCTCTCCACAACTCAAACATAAAAGCTGATGAATATTAAGATGATTTTTAAGTGAAATTGATAAGGAATGTTTCACATTCAGAGTAGTATTCTATATATAATTCAGTAATAATAACCTGAATCTATTTATCACTTAAAAGCTTGGGTTTCTTGAAAAGAGCTGCATGAGAGTCCTGAACTGGCTCCGAACTGCCAAGTGTAGATCTAATTACATAGCTTGGAGCTGCGGAAACACATCTCTCTATTGTGGATTACTTTCCTTGGCTTATTTACATAACTTCATGAATGAAGACTAGTCAGTGAATTATACAGTCTTATATAGCTAGGGCAGCATAAATTAACCCTATTTGAGGTAGTTTATATTTTCATGGTGTATCTAATAAATGTTTAGCTATGTCTTTAAAGAAAAAACATGCACTTTAGTAATTTTATTGGTTGCCAAGAATATATCTAATAATAAGTGCTGGTTGTTAAATGTGAATTGATACACTCGCTATTAATAGAGGATTTTAACATTTATCATTTTAGCCTTATTTTTAGTAAATGATAGTTTTATTGATGTAATCCAAATGTAGTAGTGTCATTTTTTTTTACCTTTACCCAAAGTAAGGATGCTTTCTTTATTCCTGTTCAGTAGTACATTACAGGTGGCCCTCCATGTCCGTGGGTTCTACATTTGTGGATTAAGCAACTTCACATGGAAAATATTTGAGGAAAAAAAGAATGGTTGCATCTGTACTGGACACATAGAATTTTTTTCTTGTCATTATCCCCTAAACAATACAGTATAATAACAATTTACAAAGCATTTATGTTGTATTATATATTATCAAGACATGATATAAAGTATACAGAAGGATGTGCATAGGTTAAATGCAAATACTGCACCATTTTATGTACGGGTCTTAAGCATTTGGTATCCACAGGGGGTCCTGAAACCAGTCTCGCACGGACACCAAGGGAAGACTGTATTTTGGTTAATACATTTGATTAATTTTTGATGTAGGTAGCTTAGATTTAGAAACCAATTTTGACCTCCAAGTCCAGAATTTTTTCTTATAAGCTAATCTTCAGAACAGTTTATAAGTCATTTCTTTTTTAAATCACAAATTTTACCCCTTCCAATAGCACTAAAATATGCACACACGTATTTCTACAACAGTATCAAAAGACTTAGCAGCAACTTTTATTTATTAAATATCAATGAGAGGTTTGCTGTTAAATTTAAATAAAACTATCCATGAAAATTATTTAGTTGAGTAATTGGAAGTTTGCTTGTTACCTCATATTTTAATAAAGTTACGAATGAAAAGTATTAACTCAGCCTACTAAGCTATTGTAATTTATAAACTTTTAAATTCAAATCTCTGCTGAAAAATGAATGGTCTTTGTGAAAGCTGACCATTTTTAACACTGTAATTTCAGCAATATTTATTGAGCATCCACTGATTGGATGATTGCAGGAAGGGTGGTATGTAGACCTCAAAATTAGCAAAATATACACTCTGCTTTCAGGCAGCATTCAAGGAAGAGCTGTAACTTGATGGAAAGAAAGTAGGCTTTGAAATGTCAGATCTGAGATGAACTCCCTATTCTGCTTCTGAATGACTGGCAAATTATTAAAATGCTCTGAGCTTTAGTTTTCTCTTCTGTAAAATACTAATACAATTACCTATCTTGCTGTGGTTAACAGTAAGATAACATGTGTATTGTACCTAGTAATGGGCCTAGCACATAGTATGACCCAATAAATGGTGTCTTTTATGATTAGTCCTAACACTGGGGTGAGCTATGTAAGCTTGTGATTACACAAGGTGCAAGTATGAACAAAGTGTGATGGGAGTGATTACTTTTCCCTGGCGAGATTGGAGAAGGATCACTAGAACTGGGCTTTGCAGGTTTATAGAATTTACACAAATGCAGTCGGCAGAAGGACTAAGTGAAAAACAGGGGTAACGTCCTAGGAATATACAAATGCATGGGGGTTTTAAACAACAGGAAGGGTTCAGAGAGATAACACCCAAAGGGCCAACAATGAAGAACTTTAGAGTGTTATGACCTTTAAAATCAAGTACTTTGTCATCTTAGAGAGGGAGGATCCTGATTAATTTCTGGATTATCGTATTTATTGATTTTTGGTTACTTCCTCCTATAGTTGTTCATGTAATGAATGGTGGCTTCTGTGTTCATGATCTTCCTAGACTCCAATCCTTCACCGTATAATTAGATACAAGCTCCAGAAGTACAGGGACCATTGTTAGGCGAGCCCATTATATGTCTGCAGTGCCTGTCACGTAATTGTTGGATAATCACAGACTAGCAGAGGAACTAAGTCAAGCACAAAAATAGTTAAAAGTAAAAGATAGGCAGTGATAAATACTTGAGAGGCATCTGAATTATTTGGATGCCCAAAAGGATAAGGCATCACAGCACTTGTATCTAGAAGCAGCCAGGAAGAACTACTTAATCATAGTAGTAATGTTCATCTCTTCCATGTATGTATGAGAGTTTCTTTTTTATTTCTTAAATGAAATTTTATGAAAAATGTATAAACTTTCAAGTAATTCAGTAGCCACAAAACTATATTTTAAAATGTTTAAGATTTTTTCATAAGATCTATCTCACATATTTATAATAACTCAGTTTACTCAGATATACATATCTAAATGCTTTTCTGCTCATCTTCATTTTTTTATAAAAGAATCAAGAGCTCATGTTTATAACTCCACCACTTTAATATTATCAATTACAATGCCAAGATTGTCTTTAGGTTTTTTCCATGGTTTGTGTACTTTTTAAAAATACTTCTTCAAGCCACATTTTTTGACCATGTGATATGTATTCATTTATTAAAATCAATATTGTTTTAACCATGATAACCTTTCTCTGTTAAGTTTAAAATACTTCTCTAACATAAAAATAATTTTTCATGTATTTCTTTTAGTAGTATCAGGCTTGTTTTTGGTTTTTTTTTTCTGAGCCTTGAAATGAATGATTTCCTTTACCATTTTTTATGAGGTTATGTTTTACCTTTTCAGGTGGTATTATTTTTGTCCCCATGTCCATTTCTATAAAAAGTCTGTATTGACCACCACATGAATTTGCTCTCTTCTCTGTAACTTTGAACATATGGATACTTTCCCCTTGAACTTCTGTTGATTTCTTCTGCTAGATCATGTCTCTGTTTTCTTCCTAAAATTTTCCAGGTAAACTAAAATATAAATTTGCCACTTAGACCACAGGTTTCATCATCACCCTTTTAAGTGCATTGTTAAATATGTGAGTTTTTTTAGGCTTTCTACCATAAAACCCATAGCAGTAAAATAACCATAGCAAATATACTATCTTATTACCACAGTATATTATGAATATATTATTATAGCCTCATTGTTATCAATTATTTCTCCTGTTCAAAATATTTATATATTTAATTATAAAAACTATTTAGCCAGGTGTGGTGGTGTGCACCTGTAGTCCCAGCTACTTAGGAGGCTGAGGCAGGAGAATCACTTGAACCTGGGAGGCGGAGGTTGCAGTGGGCCGAGATCACGCCACTGAACTCCAGCCTGGCAACAGAGCAAGACTCCGTCTCAAAAACAAACAAACACAAAACTATTACAGACTTGCTTCAATTGGTACAAATGATACAAGACATACAAAGAAAAAAATGTTTTTTCATTCTGTTTCCCCATCCCTCACCAAATCCCATTTTCATTTTGTGAGATAACTAATTTGGAGGGTGTCTATATCTCTGTTTTCAAACATATACATTCACATACATACTCTTTAGAATATAACAGCACACTCAGGATAATATTATGGAAATTTTTCTTCAACTTGATAGTTTTTCACTTAGCAGTAGATTATGGACATTGTGTGTGTGTGTGTGTGTGTGTGAGAGAGAGAGAGAGAGAGAGAGAGACAGACAGAGAGAGAGCGAGCAAGCAGGATCCATCTCTGTTTACATCCACCATTGGGCTTTCAGAGCCACACAGTGCTAGTGAAGTTAAAAATACTTTTGTATATTTATGACTATTTGCACTTTCTTGTCTGTGAATTTCCCAGAAGCCATAGAGAAAAATGCTGATAGATTTAAGTACAGAAAAAAAATGAGCTATGTCTGTGTTGAATGAGATATCAAAAGTAAAAATCAAAAGATAAAGCACAGACTAGGACACAATATTCACAAAATAGAAAAAGGCAAAGTGTACTATCTTTCATATACAAAGAGGACCAACAAATGGATAAGAAAAGAGTAAAGCCCCAAAATTAAACAGATTATATTCAGAATAGGGACATAGTTCAATAGTCTTACATACTTTGACTTAACTATTCTACTTCTATGAATGTATCCAACAGATATATTCACAAACTTGTAAAATGACTTGTGTACAGAGTTAATTATTACATTGCTTTTAATAACAAAAGATTGGAAACAACATAAATGCATCAAACAAACACTAGTTATAAATAAGTTTTGGTGTTTCTATGTAATGGAATACTATGCAACTGTAAAATATAAATGAGAAAACTATACTGATGTGAGATCTTCAAGATAATATGGTTCAGTGAAAAAGGAAAGAATAGTGTGTATAATCTACTACTATATAGTGAAAAGGGATTAAAATTATGTATTTGTAGTTGTTTACATACATGCATAAACTCTCAAAGGACACACAAGAAACATACTGGCTACTGGGTTAGAGGGAAGGGTAGTAGAGACACTGTGTACATTTTTATACTTTCTAATTCTAATTTTGAACTATGTAAATATATTACCCTATCAAAAAATTAATACAGTGTATTAAATTTTATCAGAAGCAAAATTATACTCTAATAAACAACTGCTAACATTAATTGATCACTTACTATGTACCACGCACTATTGTAAATGCTTTGTTTATATTGTCTCATTTCTCACAACAACCCCATGTTTTTAGTATACATGAAAGACAAAAATTATTTTTAAAAAGCAGAAATTGCCATTATTAACTGTGATGGGCTTGTGTGTTTGGGCTCAATGTCTTATATTTACTTAAGACACATTGAGTATTTGCTGTATGCCAGGCTCCTTGCTCACTATTGAGAAGTCAGATAACTAAATATAGAAAGTTATTTGATAGAGGAAGTACTAGAAGAGTAAGAATATGGTCAGATGACTTGAGTGTCTTCAGCTGACTAGCACTGTGATCTAAAACAAAATCTCTGTAGTGACTTGTAGTGTCTAACTATGGATGATTCTTGGATCTACAGCATGCACAATGAAACCTTTTAAAATTGTATCTACCTGATAATACAAATGTGGTAATGTAATCACAGCAGCAGAAACTATTCTGTGCCTACATGCTGTCATGGGATATAAATAAATATATCTGAAATATATCTGTAGTGGCATTCCCATTCAGACCATATAACACTGTTTTCCCACTTCTTCAGAAGATGGTATTTGCCAGAACTATTGTAAATGCACAGAGGAAAAGCTAATATATATTTTTTAACTTATAATGAATGCCTTAATACAGGATTCTTCTATTTTTAACTTGCATCAGAATAACCTGGAGAGCTTGTTAAAACAGATGGCTGGGCCCCACCCTCACAGTTTCTGACTCAAGGACACTGCTGCTGCTGCTGGTGCTGCTGGTGCTGCTGATCAGGGAACCACACACTTTTAAATCAATATTTATGTAGGTCTTTAGGGCTTAATTCTCTTGAAGAGCCTGGGTTAAAAAAGTTGAGAAGAACTGAGAGCAAAACAGATAAGTGACTGTGATGGTTAGAATGAAAACATTAACTGCCAGGACATGACCCTCCCTACCCCAAGCCTCAGCTTTTTGCAAGAGCCAATGCCATATGTGCCACATAATGTAAAACATCATTTCTCAGCAACGTTTTTCTGTGGGACATCTATCTGCCATATTGTTGTGTCTTTTTCAGATATATCCATTGTTTCAGTTCTTAGCAGTATTCCTAGAAAAAAGGGTTTGATTCGGCCGGGCGCGTTGGCTCATACCTGTAATCCCAGCACTTTGGGAGGCCGAGGCAGGCGGATCACGAGGTCAGGAGATTGAGACCATCCTGGCTAGCACGGTGAAACCCTGTCTCTACTAAAAATGTAAAAAAATTAGCCGGGCGTGGTGGCCGGCGCCTGTGGTCCCAGTTACTTGGGAGGCTGAAGCAGGAGAATGGCGTCAACCCGGGAGGCAGAGCTTGCAGTGAGCCGAGATCTCGCCACTGCCCTCCAGCCTGGGCGACAGAGCGAGACTCCGTCTCAAAAAAAAAAAAAAAAGAAAGAAAGAAAAAAGAAAAGAGGATTTGATTCAAGATTTCATATTAAATATTCCTACTGATTTTTTTATTCCTAGTTCATCTTTCACAACCTCCTTACAAAGGTTGCTAAAGGGGAAGTGTTTTAAATTGTTTTGTGTAGTGTTAAATACACATACACACACGCACATACGCATGTAAATGAGTAAAAAATAGGTGCATGGTGGTCAGTGTATAACAGTTGCATACTGGTCCATTTAATCTTTTAGGCAAGATTAATTTTGTTTATGTTTATTCCCCTAATAATGGTGCTAATACTTACTAGCTGTGGCACAGGTTCTCAAAGTTCCTGGACAAGAATATTAGCATCTTTGAACTCCTTAGAAATGCAGTTTCGTGGGTTGCCCCAGACCTATATAGTCAGGAAGGGGATTGGGAGAAAGAGCAACAATCTGTGTTTTTAACAAACCTGCCAGGTGATTTTGAAGCTTTCTAAAATTTTAGAACCACCATTTTACTAAACACAGTGTTTTCCCTTACATCAATCCTTTGATTCTTATAGTAATCCTGTGATAGATTGTAACTCTTCATGTGTGTTCTGGGGGAAATAAGAATTGAAGAGGTTAAATAATTTATTCTAACTCACACTGATATTTAGCAGTACTCCAAAGAAGAATTTTCAAATCTTTTTCAAATAATATGTCCATCTTTCCTTTGAATACATCCTAAAACAGTATGTGTTACTTAAGCATTCCAGTTTTTTGAATCATGATTTTCTGAGCTTTTACTCCTTTGTTAATTTTAATCAGTATCTCATGTGAAGAACACTTTCTTTGACAGGTTAACTAACAGGACCAGAACTCAAATTTACTTACTTTTTTTCCCCAAGTACAGGTATGGTTCCATCATATATTTTTAAAATAAATGGCTTTTGCAGTTTATGACCACATTCTGCCTACTTTTGTTTCTATGTGAACTTTTCCATAATAAAAATAAAACAATAGGAAAAATGCCTTTTGAAACTAAAAATAAGTATATAAAATACTTTTAAATGCATAACCTAAAAACTCAAAAGTATTAACAGTTTCATAAAACAATCTAAATTTGCCATCATTATTGACTTAATCTTACTATTCTGTTCTTATTTTAATGACACACACCAATTTAACTGCTGCTCAGTTACCAAAAAGTGTTTCTAATATTAATTTGGAGTTATTTCTGTCAAATGAAACAATGCTGTCCTATTACTTGTAATTTTCATATGAGTCTATTTAAGTTAATTAACCAAATTAGAAAACCATAAAATCAGATGTGTTTATGGAGACCCAAAACCTTGTAATGACTTCAGTTGGAGCTTCAACACAAGAAATTTTTAATTTAAAAAAAAAAGTTTATTTTACTTAACACTGACATGATGGATCCTTTAATAAAAAGAAACTGTTACTTTAAGTTGTAACTAATATTTCTTTTGGCTGCAGTAGAAAATAATTTGCAAAATGAAAAGTTGACAAGTAAGACTGAAATAATTAATGAAGATTTAGGTCGTATTTTATTTTCCCTTATGTTCTCCATATCTGCTAATTCAACAAGATTTACATAATGTGGCATTTGAATTATGGAGAATGGAAATCTGGTAGCATTATAAAACTCTGGCCCATCTGGGAAATAATGTTGGTGCTATATTAGTTATATAAAATACCTTAAAATTTCCTGATATTTCATATGTATAGGTAAATAAAGATATTATTAGAGGGATTCTTAAAATATCTTTGTAATCGTGGTTTTATTTTACCTTTTAATCCTCTTTCAGCTTCAGAGGGGAAAATTAAGTTGGTAGTAATTATTAACCAATTTCATACAGTAGTGCTGTGGTCATTTCAGTTGTTGTTAATAATTCAATTTCTAGATCACTCCGTTAGATTTCCTTACTCAGCTGGCTTTAAAGGAGGACCCAGAAATCTATTTTAATAAGCAGCAGCAGTGATTTGGATGTAGTAGTCCCTAGGTCTCACTGTGAGAAACTTTAGAAGAGAATGTACTCCTTCAAGCTAACACACTAAAAATAACAAAATTAAATATTCCAAATACTACTGTAGCCTCCTTTATGCAACTTTAACCTTGGAATGATAGGAATGATTATCAGAGAATTTTCTCCCCATAACAGTATCGTATGCATTTAGATCTTTGCAACGTAGTTATCATAGTATCCCTGGTGCTGTACTAAGCACTTGGTACAGTATTTGGCACATAGTAGGAACTGCATAAGTATCTTGGGATGGATGAATGAAGAAAACCAAGTAGCTCCATGTTTAGGGTTCCCACGTTATCCACAGGTTATCTTCTCTCTGGTTCAACTGCCTAAGTTATGTGTACAATTTATCTTTCTCCTTAAATTATACAGGTTTTTCGTAGAAGGGACCACATCTTGTCTGTTTTCATCTCTATTTTTAACTCTTTTTTACACATACATGCCTACTAAATATTTATCAAGTAAAAAATATTTTGTGATTATTTAATTCAGCATACTAGATTCTCATCTCCATGAGGACAGGGGCTTTGTCTCTCGTTTTCATGGTAGTTTTATCAGAACTTACTAGCTAATGCGTGTTCAGAAGTGTATTAATGAATGAATGACGAATGAATTAACAAAATAAGAAGTAACTTCATTTTAATTTCAGTTTTCTTAAAATTTAATCTGGGGGTTAATGAAGTTTTCTGGGTGGTAAAATTTATTTTTATAGAAGAGAAAAAAAAATCTGCCTTGCTCTTTAAGAAGAAACTTACAATGGAAGTGTTCCTACTATTTGTAAGAGATAGAATGATAGAATTTGACAAATTCTGAAACTGATGAATCTTCAGCAGGACAGAATTTTCTATATTAGCATTAAATAGTGTATATCAGTCATTATGAAAATATCACAATTTGAACCTATGTGGCAGTTCATAACATCCTATGAAGTAAAGATGTTTACCCATGAAAGCCTAGAGAGCCTATCAAAAATCAAGAGATTTGTTTTCCTTAGTTGAAAAATAAGGAAAACAGAATGTCCCAGTACCTGCAGAACTTTCTGAAATAAATTCTATTAGTGTATTCTTTTTAAAATATTCTTTTTTTTCTTTCTTTTTTTTTTTTTTTTGAGACAGTCTCTCTCTGTTGCCAGGCTGGAGTGCAGTGGCGTCATCCCGGCTCACTGCAACCTCTGCCTCTCGGGTTCAAGTGATTCTCCTGCCTCAGCCTCCTGAATAGCTGAGATTACAGGCACGCACCACCATGACCAGCTAATTTTTGTATTTTTAGTAGAGATGGGGTTTTACCATGGTGGCCACGACGGTCTCAATCTCTTGACCTTGTGATCCACCCGCCTTGGCCTCCCAAAGTGCTGGGATTACAGGTGTGAGCTGCCATGCCCAGCCTTAAAATAGTCTTATTATCATATTTCTTTTCAAAACATATTAGTATCAGTAAATAAGTTGAGGCTCTGATAAAGTATGAAATCTCGAGGTTTATGCCTTTGGTAACTGTAATTAGCTGATTAAATTTCTCCTGATGACTTGCAGTGCTTTTTGTTTTTCTGTAAACATTTTGGGGTTTTTTTGTTTTGTTTCATTTTGAGGAACTTCTTATCTTCTCCAAATTATCTGTTCTCTTTTACTTTGAATGTACCTAAAATAATATTAGTTATTTAAGAATTCCAGTTTCTTGAATGATTGTTATCTGAGATTTTACTGTGAATTTTAATAAGCATCTTATATGTGGAACACTTACCTTGACAAGTTTGTAGACATATGGTTATTATGGTTTAAATATAGAGATACCTCTATGGAAGTATAGATACCTTTGTGTCACCCTATCTCCTTTCTGGTCAAATCCCAAACCTCATTTTGCTTTTCATTTTTGTTAGCCCTCAAAATGATCTTTTCTTTTACTTAGGTCAGCTCACATGAACCTATCAATTCCTTGACTAGGTACAATCTTTGAATATCCTCATAAATGTGTAACCTGCAAAAAACATGAAAGTTTTAGCTTCCAGAAAAATGTAATTAACAGAGGAGTATAGGGGAGATATTGAGAAGAGGGTCAAAGATTAGAACCTCCCAGTTGCTTGAGGCCTAAGCAGAATACTTTAGTGATTCCAGAGATTTAGATATGTGAGTTTAGTTGAAAGCAGGGGCTAGGGAAACGTTTCTTTAAGTCATTTACTGCACCCACACTTAATATCTTCAGATTGTATATTCCAGATTGTTAACAGTGTTAAAGTTGTGTAAAGTTGCTTTTATTCACACCAGATAAAATTGAAAAAGAGCAGTAGTCTATATGAAAAAAATAATTGTTATCATACTAATGGCTCTTTGGAAATGCTGGGGATGGGCTGATTGTGATGGAAGGTAGAGGCCAAAGAAGAAATTTAAGAGGAAAGAAGGCAGGTACTGACAAGCAGCAAAGGCAAGCTGCTAAACACTCCCTAATTCTCTTCAGTTGTATTCACACCATGCCTGGTGACTGTCCCTGAAGATGCATTTTTTTCCCCACTTCTCCTTGACACAGCATTCAGACACACACTTTCCCTGTAATTCAGATATCCTCAGTCACTTCATGAATAATTCCACAGGAAGGCTTGCCGCACAGAGAATTCCAGGTACTTCTATAGAAGCATTTTTATCTCCAGCAGTCCCCTAACCTTTGTATTTTAAGTGATTGTTTTTAGACATGATTTTGTCCAAGGAAGAGTTTCTTTATTGTTTTCAATTTCTTGAAACATCTTTATGAAATTGGAAATTTCACTGAATGTAGTAATCTTCCAGTGAGAAAACTCTCAAATATTTTTTATGCTGTCTCCATAATAAGTGACTATGATAATAAATTATGTATTCAAAAGAGAAACATACAAATTAAACTCCGAATTTTATAGACTCCACAAATGTCTATCAACTGGTAAGCTGAATTTTATTTAACTTGCCTTTTTCCTTTATACACTTTGTTCTAAAATAAGGAGATGTTGGAGAATTCGTAAATTTGTGATTTTGTTTTGAGAAATTAATAGTTGTTTATATGGAATGATATTCAGGCTACTATTAAGCTATAATTTAATTAATTGGAATAATAAATAAACAGCTTTCCTTCTTTTCAGGTGATGGTGTTTGTACATGCTCGAAATGCCACTGTAAGAACAGCTATGTCTCTAATAGAAAGAGCAAAAAATTGTGGCCATATTCCCTTCTTTTCTCCTACCCAAGGACATGACTATGTACTTGCAGAAAAACAGGTAAGAAACAAAGAGGACAAGAACTAAAGCAGGTAACATGCCACATATCCCAGGTATTTTATATGTGAAAGATCCACAGTCTCAAATTCCAAGAAGTTAATTTTACAGATTTATGATGTTATAATCTTGACTTTTTTCTTGACTTAATGATCTTTTATTAAAAGGTTTCACTGTATGACATAACACTTATCATTCCTTTCTATATGGTTATAATTGTTTAGTCCTGCTCTTTAAAATATAGTTAAAATATAAAATGCAGTTAAATTTCATATCCTATGTTAACATCTAGTGGGTTTATTATTGTACTTCTAAAGAATTAATACTTTTTAAAAATTTCTCAGTTTTGATTTCTAAGGTTAATATTGATAGACATAACCTAAATAAGTAAGGCTTTTTTTTTTTTTTTAAGCAATATAAAGGAATTCTGAGCCAAAAAGTTTGTAAACAGCTGCCTTGTTATTCAGTGTATGTATGCTCAAAGGACAAAAAGGTCTTGGGATCACCTGCATCCTTGTTAAAAAGGGAGACCTTTAGGCCCCAACCCAGACTCACCAAATCAGAATCTACATTTTAACTAGATCCTCAGGGGATTTTGTACACATTACAGTTTAAGAAGCACTCCTCCTGGTAATTTGAGTATTGGTAGTATCTTAAGATTTATATCAGATTTTATTTTATTTAACTATATCAGGTAATTATTTAGATCAAGATCAAGACATCTTCAGGCCAAAGGTGTCTACCTGTTTTATAATTAAAGTTTTATCAGAACATAAACATACCAATTTATTTATTGTCTGACTTTTTTTGCACTACCGGAGAAGAATAGAGTTGTTGTGATAGCTACTATAAATTACTTTCTTTGCAGAAAAAGTATGCTGAGTCCTGCTTTAAAGCTGTGAAAATAAATTATGAAATAAAAAAAAAATCTGTTGGCATAAAATGATAACTTTAAATTTTTCATATATATATAAAATGTAAGATTTAACTGATTGGTCACCGAACAGCTGCTAGCTGCCAGACATTGTGCTATGCCCTTTTATATTTATTATCCAAGTAAAATATATTTAATTGCAACTGTACTATAAATTTCACCATTTTATATTGATATTTTAAATTCTATGTTAAACTGGTATCAGTTGTTTTGAACATCAGACTCTCTTTCAATTTAGAAATGGAAAATTTATTTATTTTCTATATTTTTTTACTTTTGTTACATAACATTTATTGTACAGATTATACAGCTTTGTGTCCTTCCAATTATTTATTAATCATGAATTTATGAGAGTCTTTGAAAAGTCAAGTTGGTATTCATAAGTCTTGTTTCATTTCTTTGGAAATATGAAACAACTCTATGCTGTTTAAAAACCAAACCTTGAGAGCCACCTTGTGGATTTCTGGTTTCTTTATCCATCTCAATTTGGAGAACTATTGCTAATTTAAATAATGCAGGTTTATTATTTAATTGTAGTTATTGTAATGCTTAACATTTATTAAGTGGTCACTAGTGTCGGGCATTGTTTTTATTACTGTATATAACTCATTCAATCCTTATAACCTATGATATTGCTGGTATTATCCCTTGATATGGTATATGTGTAAATCAAATATAGTATGAAATACTCTAGAGCATATTACAGTAATTTATATGGAGACATTTTCAAATGATGTTTATTTAAGGCAGTGTTACCAAGCACAAATTCACAGATCACTGTGCTGGAAGAAAAATAACAGAGAAATGGAATGTTTTGATACAATTGGGTAGGTTTGAAAATCCCTAGTCATTTTTATCATAGCTTTTTTATATTTTTATTATACTTGATTTTTATCCTGATCCAACTATTATTGGACTTTTTTTTTCCAAGAAGAATGAATTGCACACACATTTATTAAGAACATTATCCTATTCACCATTATATTCCCAGACTTTCACAGAGTATTTGTCTGATAGTAGGTATCCCAGAATTACTTTTTTTCTTAGCTTTTATTCTTCCAAGACTGACATTATAATAGATGTTTCACTTTAATTTTCTCATCTGACCTGCACCATTGTGCTGTCCTTTAAGATTCTTATTCCCATTTTACAGATAAGGAAATGAAAACTGAGAAAGTAATTTTCACAGAGAATCTTATATTAAATAGTGAAGCCATGGTTTGAGATAGTCTGACTCCAAAGTCCACCATTTTCACTATACTGTGTCCTATTTGTTCAAAGCAAACAGATCACATCCAATCTGGGACATTCTGAAGACCTTAGGGCATGGAGTCTTTTTTTTTTTTTTTAAATAAAATAGAAGAACATTTCCATTTCTTCAACCTAACTATATCCCTCACTTCTCCTAAAGAGAGATTTTAAAGAGTGAAACCCTCCACAGTACATATTGTACCAAAAGATAAGGTCATCTTTCTCAATATTTTCTCAAAGCTCTAGAATTTAAGAGTATTTGTCTAGTGCTAGTGGTACCTTCCTTCATATTTCTTGAAGTGCCTTTGAACTTAAATGGTGTTAACAGTCTAGCAATTTCAAGGGAGCTATTATCATCATGGTGGGAGACATTTCCCATGTTTTTGAAAAATGGGAAATTAAGAACCCAAAACATTAAAATTTAATTAGAAGGTAAATTTAATTAAAATTTAAATAGAAAACCAGCATACACAGAAATTTAGCCTCATGCCTCCTGTTATATGACTTAATGCCTACCATGCCACAGTGATGCTTTACCCCAAGTGTTTAATGTAATCACCTCAATTCCTGACTTACTAAGATATTTAAAAGCACTTCTTTACAGTTTCATTTAATACAATATATTTTTTATTTGTATAAATAACAAACTCCATTAAGAAAATCCTCCTTTTCTGTGTATGTGTTTGTGTGTATGCACATGTGCATGTAATAAGGCTGTTTCTATGCCTTAGCTACAACTGAAATGATTCTTTTCTCTCTGTAAGTAATAGTTATACCTCAGGACTTCTCATATAATTTTCACCTTTAATATCAAAGTCACCCCCAGGGGAAAAACTACCTATATTTCCAGATTTGTCCACTGAAACAAGAATGTAGGGAAAGAAAAGGAAAGTCTCCCAAGAGTAGTTTAACCTTCAGAAAAGGAGCTTGGGGATCTCCCAGGACACAGGAATGTCTCAGGACATACAAATGATGCCCAAACCAACAGAACACATTCACAAAAAGGTCTGGTTGTGATTTTACCTCTAGAAGGTTTATGGCCTTGAACATCTAAGCATTTCTGAAATGTACTTTCTCTTCTATCAAATGGAATAATAATGGAGTAAATAATACCTAGTCTAGTTATTTACTGTGAGAAACAGAATGATGTATGAAATTATTTTGGAAACTGAACAATGATAAGACTTTACCTATCATAGAAATTTATTTTTAGAAAATATATATATACTAATAACTAAATTTCAAAATGGCAAAAGCATAATAGTGACCACTTACTACTTTTATACTCTCCCCCACAAAGATTGTGTCTTAAGAAACCACTGTTTTCTATAAAATAGAACATACCTCAAGGAATAGCAGCAGTGTATGTTTATAAAAGTAAGTATATAATTAAAGATGCATATGTTTTCATTATTAAGCCATTGTTTTCCACTGTGATTTTAATTTTAAGTTAAATGAATCCTTCAGTTAGAATTTTCAGATTCTGTTTTACTTGAGATCTCAGTCAAATCAATTTTTTCCGTTAGGGATAAATTTTTAACAGGCTTTAACTATTCTCATACTGGATTGAGTATTCCCACCCATCCCTTTACCATATATTTCTGATTTATGGCCCTGATGTGAGTTCAATATTTTTACATATATCAGTGATGTTAAGAGTTTGTCTTTTAGGTAGAATTTCTGTCACGTAATAAGCCTTGTGTCTGTAGTCATTGAAAATATCTGTTGAACAGTTATAGCAATAGGAAGAATTCAATAGTAATATGTTCCCTCAAGCTGCTTTAAAGTATAATTTTCTGACTTTTTATTATGTAGATCTATCAATCATTTCCTTGTTTTTATAAGTTCAGCTTTAGCCTTTGCCTAAATCAATGGCAACTGGAATCAAAGCCAATTTGATTTAGTTATTGATGCTTACTATTACAACTTGCTTTATTTTTGCTTGAGCAGCTTCGGTGTCAATATGGCCAAGTAGAATAAGAATCATCTCTTCCTAGAATAGATGGTATCTGTTAACTAAAGATAGCATAACAGACTATTAGTAGCAGAAATGGTTAATAGCCCTCTTTCTCTTACTTTTTTTTTACTTTAAATATATACAAAATGTCATCTTCACAGAGTTCATTCTTTCCCTGCCATATCTTATCAACCTCTTTTCCTCTTGGAGGCTAATATAATAATTTTTTTGTCAGTTACCACCACATAGGATGTCAAAAGTTTATAGTATTATTTAAATAAAATGAAACAAAATGGAAAAAAAAAATACAACTGTTTGCTTAATTGCATTTTTGGAAGTATGACTTTTCCATTTTCAAAGGGAGGTAACCTCATATAAAATATAAACTTTTGATCTAAGCAAACCTGTGTTTTAATGTTGATTCACATACTCTGTCTTTTTAACATCTTCAAGCCACATTTCATCACGTACAAAGTGGCAATGGTACCTATATTTTAAGAATTTTGTGGCCTGGTGCGGTGGCTCATACCTGTAATCCCAGTACTTTGGGAGACTGAGGTGGGCAGATCACCTGAGGTCAGGAGTTTGAGATCAACTTGGCAACATAGCGAAACCCCGTCTCTACTAAAAATACAAAAAAAGCCACTCATGGTGGCAGGCATCTGTAGTCCCAACTACTTGGGAAGGCTGAGGCAGGAGAATCGCCTGAACCTGGGAGGCAGAGGTTGCAGTGAGCCAAGATCACGCCACTGCGACTCCAACCTGGGTGACAGAGGGAGACTCTGTCTCAAAAAAAAAAAAGAAAAATTCTGTAATAAATAAGGTAACATATACCTTGCCTAACACATGGTGGAAATTCTGTAAATGTTTACCCATACGCTTTGAAGAGGAAGAAGACAACAGTTTTAAACAATAATAGATGTGACAAAAATTAAATTTAATGCTTTGGAACAATAAAAAATAATGTTGAATTGTAAAAAGCAATAAGGTTGATAGAAATATTAGGAACAGCAACAACAAACTAGTTAATATCTACGTCTTTACATGTACACTTGTTTAATAACTTAAAACATGAAGTTTCTAGGGAGAAAATAAGCAAAAAGAAGAAATAAAGTGGGTAAACAAACTTTTGATGAAAAACAATTCTTAAAAAATTATGTAACATATATTCATCAATATATTATCAAAATCTAAACATAATAGTACCCAATTCTGAAGGTGATTTGAGGAGATTTTTTGTGGTATTGATCAATACTTTAAAAAAATTTTTGGTAATAGATTTTAAAAGCCAAGCCAAGATTCTTATTCCAGACCTTTTAACTTTGAAATTCTAAACCTGGGAATTTTTCAAAGGAAAGATTAAAAGAAAAAGTTAATATACACCGAGATTAAACAGTTCAGATGAAATGTAAAAGAGAAACAGATTAATTCAAGCCAGTAATTTTACATTTCAATAGGCAGCAACAGGGAAACGACATTCCAAAGAGAGAAGAAAGAGAACACGGGCAAAGGGAAACTCTGGGTTTATTTGGAGAATAAGAATGTTCTCTATTCACCAGAATGTAAGGTGCATGGAGGGCTAGACATGGTCAGACAATGGAAGACTTCAAATTCTATGCGTAGACTTTTAGACTTTATAAGCAGTGAGAAGCTATTGAAGATTGTTGAAAAGTCAAATTGTGTGACCAAAATTCACGTAATGAAAAGTAGGATTCAGTTTCTTCCAAGCAAGGGACATTTTTATGGCAAATGTGTTCATTTCAATGTGGTCTAATATATGGTCTAACATTATTCACTTTGAATAAGTGAGACTCTTTTTAAAGAACATAGTAAATAGCATTGAAATTTTATCCTTGTTTCTTATTACTTTTAAGGAAATTTTGATTGTAGCAATTTTCATTTCTGTGCTTTAAGATGCATTTTAGAAGCATAGAATAAATTTCTTACAATAAATTAATACATCTTGTTAAGGAATCATGCTGTTTTGAAAAAGTATGTTAATTAGAATGTTGTTTTTCACTCATTTGAAAATACTTGAGTAGCGGAAGCACTCTAAAGACATCAGATTAATAAATAAAGTTATAAATTCCTAGGGATAGAGAGATGTGTAATGATAAAATTTAAAATCAAACACATTTCATATTGTGATTTCATTTTTTAAATTTTTCTCTTTACAGATGACCAAATGAATTAAAATAATGCAATTTTAGATAAGATTTATCTTTTTCTATTTAGGGTCCTCTCTCTGGAATGCCAACTTATTTCTATTAATAATCAGGACAGCCTATATGGGAACCAGGATCATCTTTCAAGGAATATGACATGAAACAGAGCAAATGGCACTTTCTTTCTCGCAAGTTAAAATACATAATTAACACAGAATAACATATAGAAATTAGTTATTGGGATTAGGCTAGTCTGGGTGATTGTGACTTGTTGATATACACATGAGCCTTAAACTGTTTTTCGTTGTGGTCACTCAGCAAATATTTACTCAGTGTAAGCTGGTTACCAGTCACTTAGATTGGGTATCAATATAAATAAAGTGCTGTCAACCTGTTTATATTGGATTGAAGTAGACACATGTATCACTTATGATTTAGTAAAAGGAAACAGAAACCATTCTAGGTACATTTTAAATAGAAAAGAATTTGTATAAGAAATTAGGTACTTACTGGAAATTTGGTAAAATCAGAGGAGTAGAAGTTCAGGGCTACTACTACAACTCTTGAATTTAACCAGTTACATGATGGTGATTAGCAGTTAAAAAGCCACAGCTATTACTACAGATGCCTTCCAACATTCATGAACACACTAGAAAACCAAATTTTGAATGTTTAGTTCATCCGTTAAAACTTTCAACCTTTCTGTCTCCAAAATCTTGCTTGCCAGAAAAATACAGCAGTAGATAGTTATCTCTTCATTTCCGTCATTCAGATCTTGCCTGAATGCTTTTAATTAGCACAATGGGCTTTATCATCTAGTACCCTTACTACATGAGATCTGGGAAATTATATTCCGGTCCAGGCAATACAGTAAGGCTCCTAGAAGGAGGTAAGAGCAGATATTATATGTAGACTAATATTTGCTTTGAGTGAAAGTGGAAATACTTTTAGGGAGGAAAAAGTAGTCATCCCTTTACGCTTATGGAGCTTATATTCTGGAAGGACAGAAAGATTAAACAACTAATTAAATACTTGATTTTAATTACATTTGAAATAAATAATAAAGAGGGATAAAGTCCTAAGAAAAAATTGAGTTGGAGAATCTGATCTAGACCCATGGTGTTAGAGGATGGTGTTGACCAACAAAGTGACATTTAAGCTGATCTGAAGGCTACGAGTTGACAAAGCAAAAGAGGACAGACAAGTATTCAAAAAAAAAGGCTGACATAAAAAAAAAATGCACATTGAAGCAAATAAGAAAAACAAGTCAAAATGACTGAAATGTAAAGAGTGATAGGGAGTGGCAGATGGCAACTATGTGGCATGAGTCTAATCTAGGCAAGGACCAGATATAATACCCTCAATTGCTTGCTACCATTTTTTAAAAAATCATGTTATTTAATCATGTATTTGTGTTAGTTCAGAAGTAAATGTTGGGAAGTAGTTACATTTTAACTTTGTTTTTAAAAGCATTTACATTGTGTTTTTTCTCTCATGAGTAGGAAAATGTGATGTAAAGGCATGGAAGGAAATTCTGCATGCTTTCACTGGGGAAAAGGAATATAATGCCTTACTTGTGTTGATGGATTATCTTGGCAGTTGCCCATTCCATTTGAATTTTACTGACTATAAAGCCCTGTGTGGAAAGTTCACTTGTGAAAACTGGAAAGATAAAGTCAGAGGAAACCAAACTTAGACCGTTCTGAAACTACATACCTTACTTCTTTTACCTTTTCACAGCTGGTATTCTTTTGTGCTGAATTTCCATGTGTAGAAACACTTTATCCAGTGAGCGTAGTATTGGATCTCAAATGGCTTCTGTGGAGAATCCAAATTGTCTGTTCACAGAATGTGAACAAGATAAAGTATATCTCTGTGGTTATTCAGACAACAGCAAAACCTGGACTCCATGTAGTGCTAGCTTTGGAGAACCAAGTAGAAAAAGCAGTGATTTTTCTGATGCCTTAGAAAGCAGCAGGCATCTTATAGTAAACAAGTTTAGCTCCATAACTTATGGTCTTAACCATCTCTTCTCCCTTCATTTCTCCAAACAAAACTTCTTTTAAAAAGCTTCTTATATTTCTTTTGAAGAAAGACTTGTACAACCACCATTGTTTGCCTGTGTGCATGGGTATATGTTTTAATACAAAAAAATTGCATCATGTTGTATATACCTTTTTGTCTTTTTCTTTTTCATTTAGTAATGTATCAAGGAGGTCTTTCCAAATCAACTCAGAAAGATGGGTTTCATTCTTTTAGCAACTGTATAATATGCCACAATGCGGATGTTACAATAATTCATTTACTGAATCCTCTATTGAGGGATACTTTTGTTGTTTCCAGTTACCTTTTATTGTTAACAATGCTGCAGTACACATTTTTACTCCTACTCTTGCAATGATATATATTAGAAAAATTCCTAGCACTGAAATTTATCTATCATGTAATACATGCATTTAAAACTTTGATGAGTGGCCCCAAATTGCCTCATGGAGATATTGTTCCAATTTATACTTCCTCCAGCAGTTGTTACAGGTGGCCCTCCATGTCCATGGCTTCCATGAATTCAGCCAACTGTGGATTAAAATAATTTGGGGAAAAAAAAGATGGTTGTATCTGTACTGAACATGCACAGATGACTTTTTCTTGTCATTATTCCCTAAGCAATACAGTATAACTACTTATATAACACTTAAATTGTATTAGGTATTATGAGTAATCTAGAGATGATTTAAAGTATACAGGAAGACCGTGTAAATTATATGCAAATATCATACCATTTTATATAAGGGACTTAAGCATCCATGGTTTGTGGTGTCTACAGGGGAAGAGACGGTGTTCCTGGAATCAGTCCCCTACGGATACCATGGGAAGACTGTACTTTACCCCACATAACTTTGCCAGCACTGGGTAGTATTAACGTTTTTAAGTTTATAACAGATTAACAGGCAAAAAATGGTACTTCATTATTATTTTGGTTGGCATTTCTTTAATTATGAGTGAGACGGAGCATTTTTTACATTGCCTATTTGTATTTCCTACTCTTTAAATTGTTCATAATCTTAGCCCATTATGTACTAAACTACATGTTTAGTACATACATGTTACATAAACTTTTTCTATTTAACCCTTGATGTTTATTTTTGTTTGTTTATGATTATTTTTTACCATGTAGAAATTCTGAAAATTTATTTATGGTCTCTGGGTTTTCTGTCTTGCATATAAAAGCTATACACCTACTTCATCTGTGATTTCTTCAAGCCTTATATTTTATTTTTATTATTAAATACTTGATGTTTCTGGAACTTATTCCAGATAGTGGTGGGCCCATCATCTTTTCCTAAATACTGTTTTTTCTGTTGATTAAAAAATTTAATATACAATATTCTCATATTTACTTGAGTCATTTCTAAAATTTCTCTTCTGTGTCATTGATCTTATTGTTTCTTCTTTTTTATCAAACTGTTTTACTTATTTTGTTTTCGTAGAATTCTCCATAACTGGTTGGATTAAACATCCTGATTATTCTTCAATTGTAGAATTTCTCCTGGATAAATTTTCAGTCTTACTTTTCAGGATGAATTTTAGTATTCCCTCCGGGAAATCATGTCATATTTTAGTTGAGTTAGTGCATTGATTTTACACATTTAGTTAATGAGAAATGGTATTTTTGCCAAATCAAGTTTTCCCATCTCAAAATTAAATATATTATTTCTTGAATGTTCAACAATATTATAAAACTTTATATAGATCCTTCCTCTTATTATTTCTGTTTTTGCTCTTATAAATGTGATTTTTTCACTTATTTTATGAGTTATTATCTGTATATATAGTGTATATATGTCTTTTTATAAAACGTGTATAAAATATATTTTTATAATATTAAAGATTAATATTTTATATTAAAATTAAAGAAAAAATATATTTCCATTTTAAAAATATATATAATATAAAAAATATTTTACATTATATTAAGGAAAAGAAAAATGTTTTCATAAAAGAAATACTTTTATAAAATATTAAATTTTTGAGACTATCATCTTTCCAAATTCGTTTGTTATTTTATTTAGTATATTTTAGTCAGTACCCAGTTTTCTAAATAAACATTTACTTTATCTACAACAAATAATTACTTTATACTTTTTCAGTATTTATATTCTTTATTATTTTCTCATGTCTAGCATTGTCTGGAACATCAATAGGCTGATACCAAATAACCTTGCCTACTCCCTAATTTTAATTAGTATACTCTGAATGTTCACTATTAAGCATAGTTTGAGATGTATATCATCATCTGTAATCATCAGGACTGAATGTAGCCTTTTGTCAAAATTCAATGTCTGCACACCATCATGCGTATTAAATATTTAATGTTTAATATAAATATTAAATTTATAAAATTTAATATTTAATAAAAATATTAATATTATTTAATAATTTTTTGAATTATTAAATATGTTAATATATTAAGTGCAATGCCCTTGCATTCTGGGGTTGAAGAATACTTAGTTGTGGCGTTTTGTTTTAATGTATTGATAAATTCTATTTTCTAAAGTTCTTTACTATTTAGATTAATATTTATAAGAGAGATATTGTTATTGTATTCACTTTTCTTATTTGTCAGGTTTTAATATCAGCGCCATTATAGTCGCCTGTAGAATCAGTCTAAGTGTTCTGTTTCTGTCCTCTAGAGTCTCTTAATAGCATTAGAATTAATTCATCTTTAAAAATTTGAAAGCCCAGCTATTAAATTTAACTCTTAAATTTTCTTTCATTATTTTTATCATTACATATAAAGTTTTCTGTCACTTCTAGGATAAATATTAGTAACAATATTTTCCTAGAAAATCATCCATTCCAAACAGTTTAAGTGAAATGCACTGAATTTTACAAAGTGCTCTTTTCTGATTCTTTTCTGATTCTTTTAAGTTGTAGTATTATTTCTTTTATATTCGTTTAAATTGTGGTATTTTCATTTTTCTGACATTGGGTCTTGTGCTTGTGCTGTTGTACTTGTGTACAGCTATACAGATTATTTTACTTAAAGACCAGATAGTAAACATTTTAAGCTTGTAGACATATGATCTCTCCCACAACTATTCATTCAGCCCTCCTGTTGTAGCTCAAGCAGCCTTAGACAATCTATAGCAAATTGATATGGCTGTTTTCCAATAAGTTTTATTTACAAAAGCAGGCAGTTGACACATAGTTTTCCAGCTCCTTCTCTAGTCAGTAATGACCACTGTCTATTTTTGTTTTTTTTCTTTTAAAGTAAGAGTGTTAATTTTTTTCTCAGTTTCACAATCTTTAAATCATTGGTTCTATTTTAACTTTATTAGGGCTTTCCTTTTTATTACCTTAGGTTTGTTTTATTTTTGTTTTTGTAGATTCTTGAGTTAGATGCTTAATTCACTTACTACGTATTCTTCTTTAGTTACGTAAGAATTTCAGGTATGATGTTTTCTCATAGTACAACTTTACTCTGTCCTATTATGATATGTAGTGTTTTCATTAATTTTTAGACTTTTGCAGTTTTAATTTCTCCTTTGTTTTTCAAGAAAGCCAAGATATACAGACACACACACACACATATACAGAGCATTGCCTCTGTATGTGTCTTATTTATTATTATGATTATTATTTTATTTTTGAGACAGAGTTTTTGCTTTTGTTGTCCAAGCTGGAGTGCAATGGCGAATCTGGGCTCACTGCAACCTCCACCTCCCAGGTTCAAGCGATTCTCCTGCCTCAGCCTCTCAAGTTGCTGGTACTACAGGCACACACCACCATGCTCGGCTAATTTTTGTATTTTTAGTATAGACTAAGTTTTGTGTTTTTAGTATTTCACCATGTTTGCCAGGCTAGTCTCAAACTCCTGACCTCAGGTGATCCACCCACCTCAGCCTCCCAAAGTGCTGGGATTACAGGCGTGAGCCCCTGCTCCCCGCCTTTGTTATTTTATTCACATGTTTTACACCTGATCGTGTCATCTCATCTCACTCTGAATGTTCTTATAGTGTTACCTAACTGGTCTCCCTTATTTCTCTCCTCAGAAATCTTCAGTGGCTTCCCATTTATTTAGAAGAGAAGCCCAAGTCTTTATAATGGATCACTTCAAACTCATGCATGAAACATAATTTACTTCTGACCTTCTTAGTACCTAGTTTAAGGCACATCATTAGCTCTCCTCATCCTGTTTACCTTATCATATATTCAGTGCACCAAGATAAGGATTAGCTTGAAACAATTCTAACTCCTTTTCTTTTATGTCATGTTCATCCTCCTTTCTAGACAGTCATCCAGTCTTGGTTACTTTCCAGCCAATTTTCACCTTGACTTTGTTTGGTTATTTCTGTTTCCCCTGCCTCCATCTTCCCCTGCAGATTGCTGTAGTGGCTGATACCTGCTCTAGTCTTAGCACAACTGTGAAGTTACCTCTCTAAAGAACAAATCTGACACTGCTTAAAAACTTAGATTGACTCCTTTTCCACCTATGTTTGAGACAATGTAAAGCCTGACCCCAATCCTTTTTTCTAGCTTAATTTTCTTAATTTTTATCCCACACCCTCTGAACAGAATGCCCTCCAAACACACTGTGTGTGTTTAAGCATTCCCTCTTTAACCATTCCCAGCTTAGGTATTTATATATCCTGCTGCCTACCTTTCACCATTTAGCAGGCTATTCCTTGTCCTTCAAGACCCACATTTCACATTTTCTGTAAAGACTTCTTTGATCAAACTATCAAATCACTGATTCATTCATTCAAGGAACGTGTAGTATCAGTATGAAGAAGGCACCCTGCCATATGTTAGCAATACAAATGTAAATAAGACATACTTTTGTTATAAATGACAATATCATAAATGTCATAAATAACAAAGTTTCATCTTGGTCCATGTACCTCTATCATAAACACATTATATTTAATAGAAATCATTTGTATATGAGTCTGTCCTTACCAGTCTGCAAATTATCCAAAGCTCAGATTTTGTCTTAAATTTCTTTGAATTCCTAGGATCTAATATATTATAAATATGTGTTTCTTATTTAATTGACCTCTCTGATTCTTTACAGTGCTTTGTGCTTTTTTTTTTTTTTTTTTTTTTTTTTTTTTTTTTTTTTTTTTTTTTTTTTTGGTCTGTTAGTGACTATCATGTTTCGTAAATTTGTTAGGAGGTACTCTTCTTAGGAATGTAAATAATTTAGTGCAATAACAAATACAAGATTGCTTAGCACTAAATAGTCTCATGAGGTAAAATTGTACAGCTGTATTACAAACAGGTGGAGAAAAACATCACTGCAAATATTCTTCTGTAAAAAACTTCATTCCTTATACTTCTGTGTGCAGTAGAATAACTTGAGGAGCTGATTATATATGCACATCCAAAAACATGAAAGATGTTTAACATCATTAACTGTTGGCCGGGCGCGGTGGCTCAAGCCTGTAATCCCAGCACTTTGGGAGGCCGAGACGGGCGGATCACGAGGTCAGGAGATCGAGACCATCCTGCCTAACACGGTGAAACCCCGTCTCTACTAAAAAATACAAAAAACTAGCCAGGTGAGGTGGTGGGCGCCTGTAGTCCCAGCTACTCGGAAGGCTGAGGCAGGAGAATGGTGTAAACCCGGGAGACGGAGCTTGCAGTGAGCTGAGATCTGGCCACTGCACTCCAGCCTGGGTGACAGAGTGAGACTCCGTCTCAAAATAAATAAATAAATAAAAATTAAAAAAAAAATCATTAACTGTTAAGCAAACTTACGTTAAAACCATGGTAAGATGCCACCACACACCTATTACAATGGCTAAAATAAAAAATAATAATTATGTAATATATGAGAAGCTGGCAAGTACGGGAAGCAACTGGAACTGTCATACAATGCTGATGCAAATGCAAAATGTTAAAATTCTCCATAAATGCTTTGGCATTTTTTATAAAACTAAACATACATTTACCATATGACCTAAAAGTTTCATTCCTGGTATTTACTTTGGAGGAATGAAATCATATCCACATATACAAAAAGCGTACATAAATGTTTATAAAGGTTATGGTTATAATTATGAAAACTGGAAACAACCCTCATGTCGTTCAGTGAGAGGTCCGATTAACAGACTGTAATGTGCCCATCTGTAGCACCGTGGAATACTACTCAGCAATAAAAAGGAATGAGCTATTGATATATGCAACAACTTAGATGAATCTCAAAGTCATTAATCTGGGTGACAGAAACCAATTTCAAAAGTTTATATGCTTTCTGACTCAATTTATATAATGGTCTCGGAGAGAGAAAACTATACTGTTGGAGTTCAGATTAGTGGTAGTAGTTGGGAAAAGTTTAACTGTAAAGAAATCACATGAGGGGATTTTTTTAGGGTGGAGAAACTCTTCTTGATTATGATGATAGTTATGCATATCTAACACAAACGTGTTAAAATTCTTAGATGTGTACACTAAAAGTGGAAAATAGTTTTGCTTTATGATGATTTTTAAAATCAGATTTTAAAATCAGATGAGGAACATCCCTGGGCCTCATTTCCAGGGATTCCAGTTCATTTTTTTTTCTTTTGTTTTCTTTTCTTTTTTTTTTTTTTTTTTTTTTTTTTGAGACTGTCACCCAGGCTGGAGTTCAGTGGCGCGGCAGCCTCCGCCTCCTGGGTTCAAGTGATTCTCCTGCCTTAGCCTCCTGAGTAGCTAGGACTACAGGCACACGCCACCACACCCGGCTATTTTTTTTTTTTTTTTTTCCAGTAGAGATGGAGTTTCACTGTGTTAGCCAGGATGGTCTTGATCTCCTGACCTCGTGCTCTGCCCACCTCACCCTCCCAAAGTGCTGGGATTACAGGCGTGAGCCACTGTGCCCGGCCAGATTCCAGTTCATTTTTCTTGTGAGCTAAGGCAGACCACATATGGAAAATTCAGATTCAAAGATAGTTAAGAATAAAAAACCCAGACTTATTTTAAGACTGTTGTCACTTCAAGTCTGTAATAAACCATTAAAAATAAAACAATGCACATGGTATGCAAGAATAGAAGTAGAAGTGACTCCTACCTCCTCCTAGTTCCTCACAGAGACCAGAGAGATATACCCAGTTGGTGGCCACTGGTGCTGGTTGAATGTGAAACCCATGTGATCATGTGGGAGGTACTATGTCACTACTCCAAGATCCACCTGCTACTTTATAAGAAACATCTCTATCACAGATACATACTTCCCTTGTTTAACTTCTTACTGTGTCATTGGTGTCACAGCAGGCCTAGCCATGTCTTACCTCAGGTGGGGTTTGACTAAGGAATCTATATTTATAAGAAGGACAGCAGAACATTTCAATGCAGGGAGTCCACAGATAGCAGACTTCACCTAAAACCAAACAGCAATCCAGCAATATGATTTGTACAGAATATCACCTCCAACCAATAGTTTTAGTTTCTTCTGTTGGCTTTCAATGTCCACTCTTAAATATTAGAGAAGAAATGAAGTAAGTGAAATGTTTCTCCTCTCCCTACCTTTAGCCTCTGAAGGAGCTCTTAGCAAATACACCACAATTAGACTTTTTTCCATGTTCATAAGAGCTGCTTTAAGATTACAGTGACAGTATCACTTATCTGAAAAGATGAAAGCTGAGACAATGAGATCCAATTGTAATTAATTGTAAAGTATATGTATAAAATAATTTCTAACAGGCTGACTGCACTACACAAGAATAAAATAATAATACACCCCCTTGAAATTTTAAGAAGCTCTCCTGTTTTATGTTTATATATGTATTTTGTTTTGGACCCTAAAGAGGCTCAAAATGTGTAAGTTGTTATTTACTTGGCTGGCCACTAGATGGTGTGGTTTATTAATGCATTACTTTTGATTTTATAATTAAGGCAGATTTCATGGAATGCTATTTTCTTAGATAATTTTATTAAATATTATTAACTTAGAAGTTTAAAATTTTAAGTGACCTGAGAGATAATCAGTATGGCAAAGTCTAGACTGGAACCCCAGTCCCCTAAAATCTTACTCCCTGCCATTGTCCAGCCCTTAAGTAAAAAGTGTGGGGAAAAAACTGTTCAAAAAGAAGCTCTTGAATTGATCATGAGATTTTGAGACCAATAGCAAACAAACACATGATGTGATAGCCAAACAGAAGCTTTAACTATGTAAACATTTCTTTAAATGTTAGTTTTTCATAAAAATTCTGTCTATTGTATAGTGAATCTTCAGTGAGTCTTTTACGACCTTCTGCTACAGCAGTTGCACAGGTGGCATATAAGTATACTAAATCTCACCTCTGGACTCCCAGTAAGCCACAGAACAGAAGTAATGTTGTTACAGTAGTCCCCCCTTATCCATGGGGCATATTTCCAAGATATGAAACCACAGATACTAGTGAACTAACTTGATTGCTGTCAATTAAGATACATTTCTGTTCATGTCTTCCACCCACAAATTTAATGCCTTTTTCCTCTTAAGTAAGTATGTATCAAACATTGTAGCTGTAACTTTTGCAATTTGAAACATTAATAACACGAATTTCTTTTTTCTTCTTTGCAATTTCACGAATAGAAGATTTGTTGCTCTTACCATCAATTTTAGCAATCAGCATACAATTTTGTTTTTCTTAAGTTGAAAACTTTCACCTTTTCACTTAAAGGAAACACTTTATGGCTTCTCTCTGGCAAATTTAAATTGCCAACATCACTGATGTTACACTTCAGGGCCATTATTAAGTAAAATAAGGGTGACTTGCAAACGCTGTGATACTTAAACAGTCAATCTGATAACCAAACCTACTACCAAGTGACTAATGGGTGAGGAGTGTCTACAGCTTATATATGCTGAACAAAGTGATGATTCATTTTCTGGGCTGGATGGAATAGGACAGTGTGAGATTTCATCAGGCTACTCAGAAGAGCATGCAACTTAAAATATGATTTATTTATTTCTGGAATATTCTATTTAATATTTTTGGACCACAGTTGATCTCAGGTAATGGAAACCACAGAAAGCAAAACTACAGATAAGGAAGGACTACTGTATACTCAATGCACATGTGTAGTTGAGGAGCTAAAACAGATGGTCAACTTGCTGTCAGAGATCACCAAGAACACAACTCTAGGTGAACAAAGCTGGGTTTATTGACTCACTGCAATGAGGAACATCACAGGGGAAGCATCATGGGGATCTCAATAAGAAAGGAGAAGGCCTCAAAGGCAGTGGGTCTGGAATAAAAGTGTAAAGGCTCTGAAGTAGATATGGACTTGTCAGAAAATATACTCAGAAAAGCCAGCCATTGTGGCTGAGGTGGATGAGGTAAGGAAATGAGATTGATTTTTGTAGGGCCTTGCACTGTAATGACTCTGACCTTTACTCTTAAGGAGTTAAGAAGCTGCTGAGATTTGGCTTTATTTTGAATAGCATATTTTTGAAGGCTAAGAAACATGTAATACTGACTGATTGCAAAAAGGGACTTCTGGATGAAAGAGACACTTGCTTTTCACTTCTTTTCTTTTGAATTTTGTGACATATTTTGGTATTACCTATTTTTTAAGATAAGTAACATTATTTTTTATTATTTTATATAAAACATTGTATACTAAGACTTAGTAATACCTTAAGATGCTTAAAAATAATTTTCTGATTTCTTTGATAAAACTCATACAACAGGAATGCTAAATAACAGTTGCTTTTAAATGCTAAATAATACTCTTATGCTTTCTTGGTGTCTAGGTACAAAGGTCGAGAAATAAGCAAGTACGAGAATTATTCCCAGATGGTTTTAGTATTCATCATGCAGGAATGCTTCGGCAGGACAGAAATTTAGTTGAAAACTTGTTTTCTAATGGGCATATCAAAGTCCTAGTGTGTACAGCTACATTAGCCTGGGGTGTCAATCTTCCCGCCCATGCTGTTATTATTAAGGTAAGAGCTTACCTTCCTTGATATATGGATTTGTGTGTGTCTTAAAGCAAGCTTCTTAGTTGATTTATTTAGAAAAATATTGTGATTTATCTGTTTCCTTGACTTTGAATGTTATTTCTAAAAGGTCAGAATTATTTTCTCCATTAAGAATCTAGTTTATATTGTGAAAGTTTAACTCTATCACAGATGATGAAAGGATTAGTTAAAGTACACTTTTGAGATCTTGCCATATTTGCCTAATTTCAGTATTCAGTTCATCAGGATTATATTTGTGTGTGTTTATGTAAATTTTTGTTAACTTTTCCTCATCTAGGGAACACAAATATATGCTGCAAAAAGAGGCTCCTTTGTTGACCTTGGAATTTTAGATGTCATGCAGATATTTGGTCGAGCTGGACGACCACAATTTGACAAATTTGGGGAAGGAATCATTATAACAACGCATGATAAACTCAGTCATTACCTCACTTTGCTCACCCAACGAAACCCAATTGAGAGTCAGTTTCTGGAAAGCCTTGCAGATAACCTAAATGCAGAGGTAAGATCTAATGAGTAAAAGTTTGGAATAGAATCATCAGCCTTAAGAATGACCAAGAAAATATGTAACAAACCCGCACATTGTGCACATGTACCCTAGAACTTAAAGTATAATAAAAAAATAAAAATAAAAATAAAAGAATGACCAAGAAAGATAAAGGTTGAGTTGGTTGCTATTTTGTAGTGTTTAGGATTACAGCCTATGCCATATAGTTATAAAATAAAACAGGCTGAATGGCATTATTGTTGATTAATTCAGAGGATTATAGAATGATAACTGATAAAAAATCTATTGCTAAAAGACCATATTTTGAAACTATGAGGCTTTGCTAGAGACCAGAAATCTAACAAAGACTGTAGAAAATATGGAAACAAATAGCAATAATAACTAATATTTGGCACTTTTACAAAGTTTTACATGAAATTTTTACTAAAAGTTTAATAAAATTTATAAAACTCTTTTAACTCTATTAGGTCAGTTGATTAACTTTGTTATACACAGTGTGATTGAGCTACATTGTGATAATTTGTTTCGTGTGTGTGTGTCTGTGTGTGTATGTCTGCGTGTGACTTTTATGTTACGATTTACATAGCAGACCCTGGAAGCGTAGGTAACATCTTAACTGGTAAAGAAAATAAATGTTCTTAAAATTTAGAGTATATGTATAGAACATTCAAATCAGGTTTGACTGTTTTTGTGACATTTTAAATTATAATTTGGTATTCAACACTTTGCTAATTCAGTATTCTTTCATACCTTTAAAGTTGACTCAAACAATAATTGAAAGTAGGGAGGATGTAAATATTAAGTAAATGACTACTTTGAAATATTTATAATCAAATATTACTTATTATGTACAAAGTCCTATATTAGGTACTTCCTAAAGAGCTTATAGAAATTTAATCTAACATTCCAATCATATTATTTGTAAGTCTTTTTAGAGAATGAAAAACACACTTACTAGTTCGTTTTCTCTGTTAAGAAGTGTATATTCCAAAAGGGGAGAAAAAGACATGAAAACACAGTGCAATAATGTTGGAAAGATAGTTCTGTAGAAGGATTCAGCAGAAGGAGAAAATAGGTTTGTCCCAGGCTATCAGGAAAGTTTTGGTTCATGAATGTGGTAAAATTTGATCCAGTGAGAGTATCTTTATTTTATGAGAAAATTAGGACTTTCAGGTGAAGTGAGTAGAGTAACAGCTTGTCTAGTGCAGAAGATCTGTGTTGGAGATAATCCACAGCCAGAATTGGGATGCTCATTCAAAGAATGGATAAGTTTTAGAAGATAATGGTTAGAGAAAATAGCATGAATGGCCTCATTTTCTATTAGCAAAATTACAATAACATTTTTAAAAACTGAGAAATAAAATTTGAATCCAAAGGAAATATTATTATAGCTCAATTTCAATCCTACTGGCTACTATAATTGTGTGGCTTAAATAATTGGGTCTTGGATTAGCAGTGTCTAATGTGTGGAACAAAGTCTCTTAATGTAAAATGATAGTAGCAGTGAACTGAGGACCTGCTGTATACCAGAGATTCTGCTCAGTGCCTCACGTACATTCTCTTACTCTCTCAATACTGCTGCTATGGAGATATTATCCTCAGAGTGATATGTAATTGACCCAAGGTCACTACATTATAACTTTTGAAACTAGTATTCAAACTCAGATCTATTTAACTCTAAACCTAGACTTTTCATTATGGCTTAGATTTCTTGTACATAAAATTTAAGTTGAAGGTGAATACATTTGCTTATATTAATATATAGCCTTTGCCCTCTTCTAAGGCCTATATGAAAAACATTTTCCAAAATGGTAGCCATAATTTTTCCGACTTGCAGTAAAAGGCTTGGTTCTTTTATACACATCATGAGATGCATGTCAACGAAGACTATATCTCAAATGTAGAGGCCTTAAATCCAACGACAAGGTGTTTGAAAGTAACATTCTACAGAATTGGGATGAACTCTGTATAAAAAATGTATGTAGTATGTAAGGTGAAAGAAAGATTAACATAGTTTTGAAGAACAGACTTGAATACTAAAGTTAGATATGAAGTGATATCTTACAATGCATGTCAAGGAAGACTATATCTCAGTAAACTTATGTCCTTAATAGCTTTTTGTAATTGGTAAAATAAACACAAGTTGGCAATGTTATACGGAAGACACAAAGTCAGTAAAATACTGCTTTTTTTCTTCAAGGAACTATTTTTCTTAGGGACTGTAAAATAACATCATTGAAACTATTTGATCAAGGCCTGAGAAATTAAAAATAAATTAGGGTCCAAATATTTATAAAGTACTTACGAAATGTGTGGTTTTCAGAAATGTCAGCTAACTATACGCATAATTCCATTTAGTGATATAAATGGTATTTAAATGACAAAACATATATCTTGACATTTTTTACCAATATAGTGAAGTGTAGCCATTGTTGAACTAACTTGCTCATATTCTAATCTATTGGAATAGTTCCCTGTTAAAGTAAATTTTCCTGTTAAGGAAACAAACTCTTAAATTATTGTTGAATATTAAATTAAATTTGACTATCTGTGGAAATCAAGTGTGAAAATGGTTTATAAAATGAATATGTGCTCTGTTCTTTAGGTAATGAATTTTTAAGTCTTTAGATTCCCCAAATCATTGCAAGACTCTACGGTTGCACTAATCAACGTTAGAGTCGTGCTAGATTAAGAATGTTGCCTCCATTAATATCTTTTATGTCATGAGTATCAATTCTGACTATTACTTTAGGAGAACTGGAGAAATTATTATATTGTTATAATTTTAATGCAAACATGTTATGAGGCACATTTGCTTATCGATGCATAATGAGACTGACTAAATCTAATGCTGAAAGGTCATAAGTCCCATCCATATATAAAGTCACTGAACTTTACACTGAGAGAAATACTGAGGTTGATTAAAATTTATTCATCAGACATTACTGAGTACATACTCTGTGCCAGCTCCCTATAGTCTGTTCTTCAAACTATGTTAATCTTTCTTTCACCTTAAATACTACATACATTTTTTTATACAGAGTTCATCCCATCTCTGTAGAATGTTACGTAAACACCTTGTCCTTGGATTTAAGGCATCTACAGTCTGAACGACCTTCCTAATTCTGGCTACAGTTACTCTCCAACACAGATCTTCTGCCCTAGACAAGCTGTTGTTACTCTATTCACTTGTAAATAAAGATACTCTCACTGGCTTGTTTTGGAAATTTAAGAAATGCCTGTGCCAAGGTAGTTTATGGTAAATGATAGAGTCACTTACCATTTTCTGATAGTCTGTTGATATTCAGCCCTGTTCATACTTATTGCCAGCACTGAAATTTTAGATAAATAATGAAGAGTAGCATAGTTTTTATATGTATTTACTAGCTTATATATATACACACACACACACACGCATGCATATTCACGATGATTATAGTATTTGCTTAAGTTTTTATATGATTTCAACCATGTTTTTAAATTATATATTCAAATGAACAATTGAGATTACCTTAAATACTAAAGTTGGATATGAACTGATATGGAATCTTATTTCTAAATTACCAAATTTGTGTATGGATTTTATTTTTCTCTTTTACTTAACAGAACATAAAACTATCACACTGTATACTAATGCCACTTTCAGAAATGTCATGTTAGATGTTTTTCTTTAAAAGCATTTTGAATAGGTATTATGTGCTAGGCACAATAGATGGTGGGTTCATATAAGTCATGGTGGTTAGTTACATATGTCTCACCTCCATATGACCCTGGAACTTCTTGAGGCCAGGGAGCATACTCTATTTGTTACCATATCCATTGTGCTTTACTTAGCACAGGCTTGTTACTGACTTACTGTATGATTTTGAGATGAGTGAATAAATTTCAAAGACGTACTATGGAAAAATTCCTGTTTTATAAAAGTTTCCTGTGCTAAGTAGCCACTAGGTGACAGCAAATATTTACAAATACATTTTTATTTTTTGTCACTAGGTGGCATTCAAATATTACTCTCAAAATAAGGTATAGCATCATACCTTTACCTTCCTTTTTCTGAGTAGTCTTGTCCTTTTTAGTGAACATTTACAAGATTTGCTTTAGTTGATCCTATCTTTGCTACATACTTTTTCCTTTCCTTTAATCATATCACTGGTAGCAATAGGTAGTTTTTAAATGTTAATTCACTGTCTGATTTTGAAAATAATAGCAAGCTTATTTTATCTCTTATAAATTTTTCTACTCATAGGAGTTGTGGATGTTACTTTAAAATAATATTCTAAGGTTCTAAGGGCATGTTGGTCATTATTTTAAAGTAACATCATAAAGTCATGACAGGAATATAGGTCATATGTCTATGGTTTAATACAATTTGGTCTGTCAAATAATGAATTTACAAAGGAGAGAAACTCTCAGATTTTTAGCCATATCACCAAACTAGTTTTATTTACCTAAGTAGATTAGAAAATGTTTAACTGTTTTAGTTGTAAATCTTCATGAATTGTTACACAACTCCCACACTGGCTCAATTTTAGTTCTTGCTACTCTTACTTTGGTGGAAAACCTTACAGTTTACACTAAATATATATATTTACCTACATTATGGATGGCTTGGCCATTTGTAATATAAATTTAAAAGTTAGTAGACAGAATTCTCGCTTATTATATTTCAACTTTTGGTCATTTCTCTGTTTTAGTAACAAATATATCATAATATCATAATGAAAATTATACATTACTAAATCTCATCTTCAACTAACTAAAGACAGTTAACCATCCACATATTTATTTCATGAAATCAGTTATACAGAATTATAATAAAAAATTATAATGTAGGAATTAAACATGAAGGTTTTACTTTCTTTTATTTTGGGACTAAATCAAGAGGGTTTGTTTTTCCTTTTTTTCTCCTAAAATTACTAATTTAGGTCAGGAACATCTCTTCTCCTTTAATTAAAGTATTAAGAGGTTAAAAACAATTTCAGCCAAGAATTCAGGAAAAAAAATACAACTGTGAAGTTTTACAGCGTGGGTAAATTTTTAAAGTAAAATAAGTACCTTAAGTAAAAATAAAATTATGACCTATAGATCCATTGTCTAAGGAAATATATTTCTAAGAAACTTTTCATTGAAATTCTTTGTTAGTATCTTCTTCTAATAATTCTTTTTTCTTTGTTATACAGCTCTTATATGCTATTGTTGTGTTTTTAAATTATTAAACTTTGATTTCATTTAATTAATATATCACAAAGCTACATTAAATGCTATATTAAAAATAATATTTTCTTTCAAGAGATAATCTGAAGAGTTATCCACTGTTTATTATGGTTCAAATGCATGAATATTTTTTCCATAGGTTAAGTTTACTGATAAATAAAAACTACTCCCTGTTCTTGTACATCAGTTTGTTAAAGTGTATGTATTATTAATATGTATAAATCACAACAAAATCTGCTTTGTTTCGTGCAAAACAAGTGAACTTTTTATTGTATTCATATTACATCTCTTTACTTACAGTCCTGCAGATGCATATCTTTAGAGGTAAAAGCTGAGGATATCCCCTCTGTGGTTTTTGTGATGACAGTATACAGAATTAGGATAAAAATGAACAGAATTAACAATGTTTTGTTGTTTTTATTCTGATGCACTTAACACTTACATTTTTCAGCAGTGTAGTCACATAAAATGAAACTAAAATAAATTGTATACTGAATAAAAAAAAAATAACAAAAATGTCCTTAATGCTATGTAGAATTAAACTCCTTTTAAAGAAAAATAATCATCTGCCATAATATTGAGTAAGTTCAGTTCTGAAAGATAACATTTTTCATGTATCATTTTCAATTAAATGAGGCAGGACTGATTTTAATTAATTGGCAAAGTGTTGTGTCAGTCACTGTGCCTACCTTTTTAAAAATGCACAATGATATATTTTTAAAACTTCATCTCTGACAGAATGATCTTTGATGTAATGTTTATGTTCAACTTTAACACATTAATTTTTGTCATATTTTTGATTTGCAGATTGCTCTGGGAACAGTTACTAATGTGGAAGAAGCAGTGAAGTGGATAAGTTACACTTATCTTTATGTACGGATGAGAGCAAATCCATTAGCATATGGCATCAGTCACAAGGCTTATCAGGTAGAAAATTCATTTATTAAAAAAAAAAGTTCAGAGCTTCTTTTTGGTTCTTTCATGATATGAGGGTAGATATTTGTTTGCTGCTCTTCCCTAATCTGAAAAGAGGTACCTAGAAGAAGAACAAGAGATTTAATATTTTTCAAAAAATTAGATAGGCCCTTGTAGTTATTAGGCAGGCTACATTTAAATATCTTTTTCTACAAATACTTATATTAATCTTTGTACTATTATCCATGTATTCAAGTATATTTCTATTTGATATTAATATTTTGGTATGTTTTTTAAGCTATGAGAAATTTCATTTTAGAATGAATTAGACATGAGGAAACTTATAGACCATATTTGATAATCGGCTTAGGTTATATACAATCTGTTCCTCTTATCAAGTCTCTTCTAATCCCTATTCTGAAATGTAAATATACCATTAAAGAGTTACTATCTTAACAGTTAGAGGACTGGAATCAGTTCCACTACTCAAGTTCATATACATAGACTAAGAATTAGATGAATTTGATAGCAGTTTTTCCTATGAACTTTACAATGGCTTACAGATTCTGTGAAATCTTGTCTTTCCTTTATAACTCTGCTTCATATATTGTAAATGTATCCTAATTGCAGATAAAATACAGTTGTTGTCTAATGAAAACATTATTCTACAATGATCATATGGATATTTACTAGTATTAAGTCAAAATTCATAAATAAGTTGAACTTTGTTCAAAATTAGAGTTTCACCTAATTTACTGTAACTTAGTTTTTATGTAAATCCTATTGTGTTATCAAAGCAGTTGCTAATTTTTTTTAATTTTATTTCTTTTATTTTTTTCTTTCCCTATGCAGTAGATTTTACCATGGGAAAATTGAAACTTAAGGCTTGGGGGAAGAAAAATAAGAAAAGCAGCAGCAGCAATTAGTTCTGAGGCTGTTAAATCTGAAGCCGTTACTAGGTTTTTATACTTAGATTTACTCTAGATGGGACTCAACTACCTTTCTTCTTCTCAGTTGAAATTTGTGCTAATCTTTAAATGAATGTTTATGTTTACAGCCAAATTGCTCTGTTATAAAATATAACTGCACTATAACCTGTAAACTTACACATTTAAGGAATATGGCACTAGTTATTCTCATCACGAATGTGGGCATTTTGAGGAGAGTCAGTGGCACTATTAAAATGCTTTCGGAACTCCCCGGAGCAAGATGGCTGAACAGGAACAGCTCCAACCTCCAGCTCCCAGCGCAAGTGACACAGAAGACGGGTGATTTCTGCATTTTCAACTGAGGTGTAGACTGACATCTCACATCTCACACGGTGGGGTACACCCCTGAGATGAAGCTTCCAGAGCAAGAATCAGACAGCAGCACTCGCTGTTCAGCAATATTCTGTCTTCCGCAGCCTCCGCTGCTGATACCCAGGCAAACAGGGTCTGGAGTGGACCTCAAACAATCTCCAACAGACCTACAGCTGAGGGTCCAGACTGTTAGAAGGAAAACTAACAAACAGAAAGGACACCCACACCAAAACCCCATCAGTACGTCACCATCATCAAAGACCAAAGGCAGATAAAACCACAAAGATGGGGGAAAAAGCAAGGCAGAAAAGATGGAAATTCAAAAAATCAGAGCGCATCTCCCCCTCCAAAGGAACGCAGCTCATCGCCAGCAATGGATCAAAGCTGGACCGAGAATGACTTTGATGAGTTGAGAGAAGAAGGCTTCAGTCGATTATACTCCTCAGAGGTAAAGGAAGAACTATGTACCCAGTGCAAAGAAACTAAAAATCTGGAAAAAAGAATGGAAGAATGGATAACTGGAATAATCAATGCAGAGAAGGCCATAAACGAACTGACAGAGATAAAAACCGTGACATGAGAAATACATGACAAATGCACAAGCTTCAGTAACCAACTCGATCAACTGGAAGAAAGAGTATCAATGATTGAAGATCAAATGAATGAAATGAAGCGAGAAGAGAAGTCTAGAGAAAAAAAAGGAAAAAGAAATGAACAAAGTCTCCAAGAAGTATGGGATTATGTGAAAAGACCAAATCTACGTCTGATTGGTGTGCCTGAAAGTGAAGGGGAAAATGGAACCAAGTTGGAAAACACTCTTCAGGATATCATCCAGGAGAACTTCCCCAACCTAGTAGGGCAGGCCAACATTCAAATTCAGGAAACACGAAGAGTGCCACAAAGATACTCCTCGAGAAGAGCAACTCCAAGACACATAATTGTCAGATTCACCAAAGTTGAAATGAGGGAAAAACTGTTAAGGGCAGCCAGAGAGAAAGGTCGAGTTACCCACAAAGGGAAGCCCATCAGACTAACAGCAGATCTCTTGGCAGAAACTCTACAAGCTAGAAGAGTGGGGGCCAATATTCAACATTCTTAAAGAAAAGAATTTTCAACCCAGAATTTCATATCCAGCCAAACTAAGTTTCATCAGTGAAGGAGAAATAAAATCCTTTACAGACAAGCAAATGCTTAGAGATTTTGTCACCACCAGGCCTGCCCTACAAGAGACTCTGAAGGAAGCACTAAACATGGAAAGGAACAACCGGTACCAGCCATTACAAAAACATGCCAAAATGTAAAGACCATCGATGCTAGGAAGAAACTGCATCAGCTAACAAGGAAAATAACCAGCTAATATCACAATGACGGGATCAAGTTCACACGTAACACTATTAACCTTAAATGAAAATGGACTAAGTGGTCCAATTAAAAGACACAGACTGGCAAATTGGATAAAGAGTCAAGACCCATCAGTTTGCTGTATTCAGGAGACCCATCTCACATGCAGAAACACACATAGGCTCAAAATAAAGGGATGGAGGAAGATCTACCAAGCAAATGGAAAACAAAAAAAAGCAGGGGTTGCAATCCTAGTCTCTGATAAAACAGACTTTAAACCATCAAAGATCAAAAGAGACAAAGAAGGCCATTACATAATGGTAAAGGGATCAATTCAACAGGAAGAGCTAACTATCCTAAATATATATGCACCCAAGACAGGAGCACCCAGATTCATAAAGCAAGTCCTTAGAGACTTACAAAGAGACTTAGACTCCCATACAATAATAATGGGAGACTTCAACACCCCACTGTCAACGTTAGACAGATCAACGAGACAGAAAAAAACAAGAATACCCAGGAATTGAACTCAACTCTGCACCAAGCGGACCTAATAGACATCTACAGAACTCTCCACCCCAAATCAACAGAATACTTCTCAGCACCACATCGCACTTATTCCAAAATCGACCACATAGTTGGAAGTAAAGCACTCTTCAGCAAATGTAAAAGAACAGAAATTATAACAAACTGTCTCTCAGACCACAGTGCAATCAAACTAGAACTCAGGACTAAGAAACTCAATCAAAACCGCTCAACTACATGGAAACTGAACAACCTGCTCCTGAATGACTACTGGGTACATAACGAAATGAAGGCAGAAATAAAGATGTTCTTTGAAAGCAATGAGAACAAAGATACAACATACCAGAATCTCTGGGACACATTTAAAGCAGTGTGTAGAGGGAAATTTATAGCACTAAATGCCCACAAGAGAAAGTAGGAAAGATCTAAAATTGACACCCTAACATCACAATTAAAAGAACTAGAGAAGCAAGAGCAAACACATTCAAAAGCTAGCAGAAGGCAAGAAATAACTAAGATCAGAGCAGAACTGAAGGAGATAGAGACACAAAAAACCCTCCAAAAAATCAATGAATCCAGGAGTTGGTTTTTTGAAAAGATCAACAAAAGTGATAGACCACTAGCAAGACTAATAAAGAAGAAAACAGAGAAGAATCAAATAGACACGATAAAAAATGATAAAGGGGATATCACCACCGACCCCACAAAAATACAAACTACCATCAGAGAATACTATAAACACCTCCACGCAAATAAACTAGAAAACCTAGAAGAAATGAGTAATTTCCTGGACACTTACACTCTCCCAGACTAAACCAGGAAGAAGTTGAATCCCTGAATAGACCAATAGCAGGCTCTGAAATTGAGGCAATAATTAATAGCCTACCAACCAAAAAAAGTCCAGGACCAGACCAATTCACAGCCGAATTCTACCAGAGGTACAAGGAGGATCTAGTACCGTTCCTTCTGAAACTATTCCAATCAATAGAAAAAGAGGGAATCCTCCCTTAACTCATTTTAGGAGGCTAACATCATCCTGATACCAAAGCCTAGCAGAGACACAACGAAAAAAGAGAATTTTAGACCAATATCCCTGATGAACATCGATGCAAAAATCCTCAATGAAATACTGGCAAACCGAATCCAGCAACACATCTAAAAGCTTATCCGCCATGATCAAGTCGGCTTCATCCCTGGGATGCAAGGCTGGTTCAACATACGCAAATCAATAAACGTAATCCAGCATATAAACAGAACCAAAGACAAAAACCACATGATTATCTTAATAGATGCGAAATGACCTTTGACAAAATTCAACAACCCTTCATGCTAAAAACTCTCAATAAATTCGGTATTGATGGAATGTATCTCAAAGTAGTAAGAGCTATTTATGACCGACCCACAGCCAGTATCACACTGAATGGGCAAAAACTGGAAGCATTCCCTTTGAAAACTGGCACAAGACAGGGATGCCCTCTCTCACCACTCCTGTTCAACATAGTGTTGGAATTCTGGCTACAGCAATCAGGCAAGAGAAAGGAATAAAGGGTATTCAGTTAGGAAAAGAAGAAGTCAAATTGTCCCTGTTTGCAGATGACATGATTGTATATTTAGAAAACCCCATCATCTCACCCTCAAATCTCCATAAGCTGATAAGCAACTTCAGCAAACTCTCAGGATACAAAATAAATGTGCAAAAATCACAAGCATTCTTATACACCAGTAACAGACAAACAGAGAGCCAAATCATGCATGAACTTCCATTCACAATTGCTTCAAAGAGAATAAAATACCTAGGAATCCAACTTACAAGGGATGTAAAGGACCTCTTCAAGGAGAACTACAAACCACTGCTCAGTGAAATAAAAGAGGACACAAACAAATGGAAGAACATACCATGCTCATGGATAGCAAGAATCAGTATTGTGAAAATGGCCATACTGCCCAAGGTAGTTTATAGATTCAATTCCATTCCCATTAAGCTACCAATGACTTTCTTCACAGAATTGGAAAAAAATTCTTTAAAGTTCATATGGAACCAAAAAAGCGTCCGCATTGCCAAGACAATCCTGAGTCAAAAGAACAAAGCTGGACGCATCACGCTACCTGACTTCAAACTATACTACAAGTCTACAGTAACCAAAACAGCATGGTGCTGGTACCAAAACAGAGATATAGACCAATGGAACAGAACAGAGCCCTCAGAAATAGTACCACACATCTACAGCCATCTGATCTTTGACAAACCTGAGAAAAACAAGAAATGGGGAAAGGATTCCCTATTTAATAAATGGTGCTGGGAAAATTGGCTAGCCATAGGTAGAAAGTTGAAACTGGATCCTTTCCTTACTCCTTATATGAAAATTAATTCAAGATGGATTAGAGACTTAAATGTTAGACATAAAACCATAAAAACCCTAGAAGAAAACCTAGGTAATACCATTCAGGATATAGGCATGGGCAAGGACTTCATGTCTAAAACACCAAAAGCAATGGCAGCAAAAGCCACAATTGACAAATGGGATCTAATTAAACTAAAGAGCTTCCACACAGCAAAAGAAACTACCATCAGAGTGAACAGGCAACCTACAGAATGGGAGAAAATTTTTGCAATCTACTAATCTGACAAATATCCAGAACCTACAAAGAACTCAAACAAATTTATGAGAAAGAAACAACCCCATCAAAAATGGGCAATGGATATGAACAGATATTTCTCAAAAGAAGACATGCATACAGCCAACAGGCACATGAAAAAATGCTCATCATCACTGGCCATTTGAGAAATGCAAATCAAAACCATAATGAGATACCATCTCACACCAGTTAGAATGGCGATCATTAAAAAGTCAGGAAACAACAGGTGATGGAGAGGATGTGGAGAAATAGAAACACTTTTACACTGTTGGTGGGATTGTAAACTGGTTCAACCATTGCGGAAAACAGTATGGCGATTCCTCAAGGATCTAGAACTGGAAACACCGTATGACCCAGCCATCCCATTACTGGGTATATACCCAAAGGATTATAAATCATGCTGCTATAAAGACACATGCACACGTATGTGTCTTGCGGCACTATTCACAATAGCAAAGACTTAGAACCAACCCAAATGTCCATCAGTGACAGACTGGATTAAGAAAATGTGGCACATATACACCATAGAATACTATGCAGCCATAAAAAAGGATGACTTCGTGTCCTTTGTAGGGACATGGATGCAGCTGGAAACCATCATTCTTAGCAAACTATCACAAGAACAGAAAACCAAACACCGCATGTTCTCACTCATAGGTGGGAATTGAACAATGAAATCACTTGGACTCTGGAAGGGGAACATCACACACCAGGGCCTGTTATGGGGAGGAGGCGGGGTTGGGGATGGCATTGGGAGTTATACCTGATGTAAATGACAAATTGATGGGTGCTGACGAGTTGATGGGTGCAGCACACCAACATGGCACATGTAGACATATGTAACAAAACTGCATGTTGTGCACATGTACCCTAGAACTTAAAGTATAGTAAAATAAAGTAAAATAAAATAAAATAAAATAAAATAAAAATAAAGTGTTTTGAAGGAGTAAAGAAAAAGAAAAACTAAACAATTTATTTTTATGAACTAAGCCATCTCAAAATTTGGAACAAGATAAATACATCAATTGATTTTAAAGTACTAGGTTATAATCAAAAGCCACTTGCCTATCATTTTCCAGTATAAAGACCTTTTGGATACATAGTACCTTTATACTTTAGAGAATCTTGACCCTTTTTTTTTTTTGACTTGTGTGTTTTAATGTTATTACTCGATACAAATTTGTGGCCACGAAACTCTTATGAACTAACATAGATAAAATAATTTAACATATTTTTAATGGTTTAGTAATAGGTGATTAATAAAATTGTTTTATAAGTTGAACCTGATACATATATTATCACTCATAGCAAACATTTAAGACTTTTTGTATTTGCTGATATAATTCTTAACTCCATCTTACTTCCCTGCAGCTAATATTCTTTTGCTCCATTTTTCTGATTTTTAAAATTTATTTTAGCTGTATTTCTTACATAAATAAGCTACCATAAATATCTAAGTTAGAACAAATGGTAGTAGTGTTAACTCATTGATTGATTTCTAGATTGTTTTAATACTCCCCCTACTCCATTAAAGGTCATATTTCACTTTACTGCTCATGACTACAGTGTTCCTCAATAATTGGCATGTGTACATACATATATTTATACACAACACTATAGTAACAAGAATATTTGTTAATATCTTACATTATTTCTGCCTAGACAAAGTTTTAGATAACTAATAGTTTTAAAACTATAGAAAAATTCACTGTCAACTTTATTTACTTTTTACTTCTATTATTATTTTATGCAGAATGAGTTCTCCCATCTACAGTTATTAAAACTACTAAAACACTAAAACTATCTCTTTGAAAGGATAACTTTGCATTTTTATTTATTCATTTTTTTTAGATGGAGTCTCACTCTGTTGCCCAGGCTGGAGTGCAGTGGCGTGATCTTGGCTCACTGCAACCTCTGCCTCCTGGGTTCAAGTGATTCTCCTGCCTCAGCCTCCTGAGTAGCTGGGATTACAGGCGCGCACCCCTGTACCTGGCTAATTTTTGTATTTTTAGTAGAGATGGGATTTCTTCATATTCGTCAGGCTGGTCTGAAACTTCTGACCTTGTGATCCACCCACCTTGGCCTCCCAAAGTGCTGGGATTACAGTTGTGAGCCACCGCACCTGGCCGGATAACTTTGCAGTTTTAAATATATCTTGATTTTGACACGGAAAGCATTCTTGCTATTATTTCTCAAAAAAACTGATAATAAAGTATGAATATGATTTGATGATTTAAAATCCCCTCTGTATTGGAGAAAGAAGACAAGTATTGAGTTTTTTAAATTTGATTTTTAATCTTTATGATTTTAAAGATCATAAGATCATATAAGAATTTTAGATTCCAAAATGTTGGTATCTGAAAAGAATATGCACATTTATAATTTTAATGAATTTTTAAGCTTCCTTTATTTAATGGCATAAAATATTTTCAATTTTTTCACTAAATGTAGAAAAATGTACTTTAAAAACTGTAATTAAAAAGTCTAACTAAAACATTAAGAAAAGTTTTAATTTCCATAAATAGATATATGTTTGCAAATGGTTACTCTCTAAAGAAATATTCAACTGTTTATATATTTTTGCCATAGATTGACCCAACATTAAGAAAGCATCGAGAACAGTTGGTCATTGAAGTTGGACGAAAACTAGACAAAGCTCAGATGATTCGTTTTGAGGAGCGAACTGGATATTTTTCCTCAACTGATTTGGGTAGAACTGCCAGCCATTACTATATTAAATACAACACCATTGAGGTATTATACTGAGTGGAACAAATGCAAATATGTTTAATTTTATATGCACATACTTTCTAGACTTCAAAATGTGTTATTAATGCAAAATAATAAAAGCAAATAATATAACAAAATCCATTTAACTTATATGAATTCAACAGTATACCCTCAGTAAAGACAAGAAAAAAAACTTCAGATACTCAGAAACCTCTTGTCATCCTATTCAATGTGTTTATCCTAAGCAATATACACACCAAAGCCTAAAAAGTCAAGGCACATTTGCTTATACATGTAATGATTTTCAGAAAACACCTCATGTGCTTACTAACTTTTCCCCATCTTTCCCCAAATAAACCTTCTATTTGTATAGCACTTTAGGTTTCTTTAAAATCTTTAAACATATTTTATCTCAGAACTGTGATCTGATTGAGATCAATCCAACATATCGTCTCTAGCTTTTCAATTCTTCGATCACCTATTCACATCCACTCATTTTGTCAAAGTAACTTTTAAGATTTGTTCACTTGCTAGTGTGTTGCTACCACTCTATATCCTAAACCTGTCTGCAGTTCTTTTGCAGGAACTTTAGCCTTTGTTTAGCATTTGTCTTCAATCTATGTGCCCTTTGACTGATTTTTTTCAACTCAGTTTTCTGATTTTCTGTATGTCCTCACTAGCAATATTTTGAGAATTTTCAGATTACGTATTTTCTAGATATACATCTCTGAATTTTTTGATACATGATCAGCTTAGAATTAGTGAACTGTGCTGATTTCCACATGGCCATGCTGAAAATAAGCAAAAAAACAGAATTTAATGAACTTTTTAAAGGTGTCTAATGTAAATTTTATTAACTTTTATTCATCATCCATCTTTTTCCTGCTAAAGATCTTCTATAGCTAATTATGTTCTAGGAATTTTTGTTTTGGTCTTTGATAAATTTGTTGATATTTATAAAGCAATGACTTTAAGTACTGTAACCAGACATTGTAACTGTACTCTGCAATTTATAGTCACATTTTTAATTTAAAATATTTTAAATGTTTTGATTTTAATCAAATATAACACTTACTTTGGTAGACCTTTAATGAACTCTTTGATGCTCACAAAACAGAAGGTGATATCTTTGCCATAGTCTCCAAAGCAGAAGAATTTGATCAAATTAAGGTAAGATTCTTGAAATTTGAATCAAATGAATGCAATGTATGCATTCATTCATTTATAAAAGCTTCTCATTAATTAATATCATATAAGCTGTATGGCGCATCACATCTGGAATATCAGCAATGTTCTTTATTTATCAATAAGACCCACTGTCCTAGATTATAATATTACGTCATACCTAACATCATTCTTTGTTCTGTACTCCACATCAAATAATTTAAATTGGTTTTGCAGTAATGAAACTGTTGAAGAGTGTAGTATGAAGATTTTGGTTTATTGCAATATAAGGCTCATTGAAGAAAATGTAAAAGTACCTGTATGATTCAAACCATAGATATGAGTATTTCTGTACCTGTATTAATATTTAATCTTATTAACAGTGAAAACTTTAATACTTTGAATCATAGTACTTCACGGCTTTAAGCTATGAATGTGTTATACCGTATAAAAATATATGACTATAATGAATGCATTTGAAGATAATTCAAGTTTGCCCTAATCCAGTTGTGCAGAGGTTTTACTCTGGTCAAATAAAATGTGAAATCTCATCAATTCAAGGATGGTGAGGTCAGAAGATTTAATTTTTTGGCATATCAAATTTTAATATGTCAATGGCAAATTTAATATTGGTGATGAATAATAAAATGTAATTGTATCAGCCTCAAGATCATTTCATATTGCAGTTTTTTAGCTAACTGTGGAAAAATTATTGTTATTTAACTCTATGAAAGAAAAGTGCTGCTTTATAGTAAATGGAAACTCTTACAAATGCGGTGTATTTAATTTCAATGTGAAAAATTTAAATAAATCAGCCTCAAAATTCCAATAAATACATTGATTCTTCTAGGTCAGAGAAGAGGAAATAGAGGAGTTAGATGCCTTATTAAGCAATTTTTGTGAACTCTCCACTCCTGGAGGTGTAGAGAATAGTTATGGGAAAATAAACATCTTACTTCAAACTTATATCAGCCGAGGAGAAATGGACAGTTTCTCCCTTATATCAGATTCTGCGTATGTTGCACAGGTAAGAATCTTATTCCCTTCCCTTTTCTCTTCCTTGAATATCTTTAGAGGACCAAGGTGCTAATTCATGCTATGCTGTGAATGTATTGCTTTGTGACATGCTACCAAACCACCATTTTACTTAGAACTGGTTCTGCTAATTTGTAAATATTTTATGTAATCTATGCTCATAAAACAACACTGGGGATGAGATTTGATGGCTGATTTGGCTTTTTTTGGTGTTGATGTTTTTATAAAGTTTTAAAATGATACCTGATTTTTTTCTACTTTAAATGATGAATTTCATTTCTTTTACTTATAAAGTAAAAGAATATAAAGTACTTATAAAGAGAAAAGTTAAAGAATATTGCAAGCATAAAGAAAAGATTGTGGAACTTTTTTAGTTTTTACCAAATATTAGAAATAATATTTTTAATCATTAAATAAGGCATAGTAAACATATTTCCTACCATATGTTCAGTGTAATAAGTCTCTGGTTTTTACAAAAGTTATCTCTCCTCTCTACTGTTGAAAGTTAAAAATTGAGGACAGAAAGAAAATTATTCCCTAAACTACAGCTCATTTAATTTATAACTTTTAAAAAATACCATAGTATAAAATGTTCAAATATTTGTGTTTTAATATTCAAGCCCTCATGTGAAGTAAAGTAGGTTATGTTTTACCCTATTTTTCCTTCAAATGAAAAATTTCCCTTCTAGACATACTTTTTTAAAAAACTTACTTACCTATCAAGGCTTTTAAATTTTATTTTATTGAGTATTTCCTTTTATAAATTAAGAATAAATTAAAACTTAATTTTATTTTAAATATGGAAATGATTCTGCTGTTATGTTGTATTTGTAATTTTGTTCAAAGACTAAATATAGAAAACAATGTTTGTGTTAAATGAATCATTATTAATAGCCATGAGTACTTAGGAGTGCTGTCAACATGGAATATTTACAAACACAAACCAAGACATATTAGTAAACATTTTGAATGAATGTAGTAATTTAATCAGTGTAACCAAGATACCAGGTGATGATTTCATAAATTATATAAAGTTAGTATAGATGTAGTGAAAATATTTATATATTCTTTAAACATTATAGCTTCTATAGGAATAATTGTTTCTAATATCCTTTGTTTTATATGTTTTTCTGTAAAGTAATATATGTCATTTTATATTTTCTAGTATTTTATATGTTCTAATATTTTATATTGAAATAGTTAATCATTTAAATAAAAGGTAAAGTTTTACTGGGTTCTGGATGAATAATCTGGCAACATTTCTGCTTGCTTCAAGATTATGAAGATATTATCAGACACTGACATAAGAATTGCTTACAATGTAAAACTTTAATTCTCTTCATGATTGATATCCAGGAAGTCATTTTCTGATTAAGGATATCTCAAAGCATCCCTGGTTTTTCTTAAATAGCCGTTATGGATTTAGCATCCCTGAATGCATCAGATAAATTATATTTTATTACATTTTAAGTTTAAGCTATCAGTAATTGTACAACTACTCTCTCAACTCTGTAAAATGGTATTTTATTCTATATTTTTTAAGCTTTCTCTTCTCAGCCCCTAAGGTAAACCTATAGCTCAAATATTCTAGGATTCTATTTAAAGGCTTATGCTTAACTTTTCTAGACTGTACATGTTACAGACTTATTATTTTCAGCCAATTTATATCATTCTAGATTAAAATGCCCTGTTTGTATCTTGTCATATGGAATTTCTCCTACTTCTTTTAGCTTTGAGGAGACAACTGTAGATCAGTAATATTAAAATGACATACTTTCAAAGACAGTTGGGAAAATTAGCCTGACAGTTTTTTATAAGAACAAGTGGGAATGAGGTAGGAAAACCTATTTGATAGATACAGTAATCAAAATTTTATTTATTATTCTCTGGGCCTTATAAAGACCCATTCAGTCATTTTTAATGGATATCAGAACTGTCCTCATACTTCTATCTACCATTTTGTACTTTCTAATACCGAAACAAAACAGTCAAATTAGTCAAAAGACAGTGCATATCTTATATAAAATGTGAAATGAAAGCCCTTAACTCATCTGTCATTTTTGACCTCATAATTTTAGGCTGGATTGTTTGTCTGCCATTTGAAATATTTTCGGTTTTGTATGTCTTGTTTGAATTTTAACCAGATTGAACATTCTTTATTTTCAAATACAGATGTTATTGGATATTGGAAGGTATCTTTAAGTTCATTTAGTAAATAATCTTTAATAAAACAATCTGCAAAGTTAATGATAGAGGAGTGGAGGCAAAATAAATGGGAGCTAGCTGTAGAAATGTGAAGAAAAAAGACTGCATTCATTATAACTTTCTATATGTCTGTTAATGAAGTTATCCTCAGACCACTGAGTCTAGAATCTCAGTTATATTTGGAGTCCTTTAGTCCTGGCTTTGAGTAGATGCTCTGACACCAATTAGCTGTGTGACCTTGGTGAAATTTTATACCTCTTTGAGCCCTAGTGTATTCATCTATAAAATCATAATATCAATATCAATTAAATGCAGTTTTTGTAAAAATTAAATGAGGCAATGTATGTAAAGCAAGTTAACATATTGTTTGGTTTATAGGAAACCAATAATATGGCCCTTTCATATAAGTAGCTACATTAATCAGTATTTCATTTGTCACCCTTCTCTCATTAATTTTTTTTCCCTGACTGGAATCCCAGTCTTCCTTAATCCTCTAAATAGCCTTGTAAATTTAATCATTCCATTATTCATCTAGAGGTATCCTTGTCTGTTATAGTCAGATGCCTTAACAGCCTCCTAAATATTTTGCATGCCTTTTGTCTCTTCCTACTTCGTTCCTGTTTAGAAGGTAGAACTTTCTAAGAACTTGGAAATACGGCTTCTCCTCTGAGAGTGAGCAAGTAGCATCCACATATAAAGGACAGGATTATTCTTATGTAGAAATAATAAGAATAATTAGGATATATGCAAAAAGGTATGCCCCACAATTCAAGGATGCAGCTTGACTTGCACTTCTTTTCAGAGTGAGTTTGAATAATAAATTTATTGACAAATTTAAAAGCACATTGGGTATAACCACCAATCTCCTCTTATTATTTTTTAGAATGCAGCTAGAATTGTCCGTGCTCTTTTTGAAATTGCTCTGAGGAAACGTTGGCCTGCCATGACCTACAGGCTCCTGAATCTTAGTAAAGTCATTGACAAGAGGCTTTGGGGTTGGGCTAGCCCTTTGAGACAATTTTCAGTCCTACCACCACACATCCTAACAAGATTAGAAGAAAAAAAACTTACTGTGGATAAGCTGAAAGACATGAGGAAAGATGAAATAGGTAAGAAGGAAACAAATGTTTGAATGTATTGTTTTGTGCAAATAGAATATGTTGCTAGATGTAAAAGAAGGTATTGTGAATTTACACATTAATCAAAATAAAAATTTTGCCGTATTTATAAATATTTTTCATTTATCTAAAATCAAGCAAAAATCTCTTCATATTCAAGTGAGTCTGTTTATAGTAGTTTAAACACTATCGTAATTTTAAGAACCCTATTAATAGCTAAAGAAACCTTGATACTGACTTTAAAAACTGTGAATTGCTAATTCAAGTTAACTATTACAGAATATTCAAACATGCCAGGTCAAGAATGTCAGCTAATCTACATAGCAAATCATAAAACAAGCAATAAAATCACCTTCTCTGAAATCCCATTTACAAGTCAGATTATATTGCTTTTTTCTGCCTGGACACATTTGTTCTATGTGATATTTTTCTGCAGGTCACATTTTGCATCATGTGAATATTGGACTGAAAGTCAAACAATGTGTTCATCAGATTCCTTCTGTTATGATGGAAGCATCCATTCAGCCCATCACAAGGACTGTCCTCCGAGTGACACTCAGCATCTATCCTGATTTCACTTGGAATGATCAGGTAGAAGTGGAAAACGCCTATATCTATGTTAAACAAAAATGTCTGTACTACAGGCTCAACTACATCTGTTCCTAAGGCATATAGAAAATCCTCTAAAAGGAATATATATTGAGGATTTATGTAAAAAATTATAGCAATTAGCCGAGAATGGTGGTAGGCGCCTGTAGTCCCAGCTACTTGGGAGGCTGAGGCAGGAGAATGGCATGAACCCGGGAGGCCTGAGTTTGCTGTGAGCCAAGACCGTGCCACTGCACTCCAGCCTGGGTGACAGAGCGAGACTCTGTCTCAAAAAAATAATAATAATTTTAAAAACTTATAGCAATATTTACTCTCATCCTCAACAAAACCTTGGTATATTAGTAATATGTCAACCAGTGAGGTTCCTTCAAAACATTTAGAAAACCTAAATTTCAACAATGAACAACAGTTTAGTGGATTCAACTCCATAGGGACTTTGCTATATTAGTTCTATCTTCTTTTATTTTCTCTATGTTATCTTCATTTTTGCCATGTCTACTTTGTCATTTTAGCTTTCCAAAAAATTCAAGATTTTTCATGGTAAAAAGGGCCATTTTTAAATCTCGATGTTTCTTAAATTAATATTCTTTCCTTTTTTGAAACATTAGACTTGTAGAAAAGTATTCTTTATTTTCCCCCGATCACCTGTTTCTTTCCTGCTGAGACTACTTCCTCCATGATCTCCAAAGACTGATGGATTGCCGTAATAAATAGATCTTTCTCAGTTATTTTCTTTACTTCTCTGAATATTTAACACCATAGTTTTTCAAAATATTCATCCTTGATTCCCATCATGTTTTTGTTTCTGTTTTAATTCTTTCTTCTCCATTGATAGCTTAGATATTATTGTGTATATAAAGATACACACCAGATTCTCTTTTTATTCAATCAATATCTTTTAAAGATCTATTTTTGTACCAGTTACTGTGTTAGAGATTGTAGGTACAAAGGCAAGTGAGGCTCAGTTCTTACTTTCAATAAGCCGATGGGGGAAAACAAGTAAATCACTATTAATAGTATAGCAGTGCCTATTTCGCATGTTATTGTAAAGTTCTAATTAAGTATCTTTTGCATTACCTGATGTTTATAGATCTTTAATGTGAATGAATTTTAACAGTATGCTCTAAAATTACCCAACCTTGATTTTAACCTAATTCTACATTGGTCTTAAAGTGTCTAAATCTTTAATTTCTTTAGTTTCCTCAGTTATAAACATATATTGTTATTATAATAATAATAATCTTTTTTACAGAATTTTCATTGGGACTAGATGATACAAAATTATATTTAATATTTCTATAGATATAAAGTTTCACATAAATATAAATTTATTATTACCCATAAGCTCATACTTGAAATTTTATTTTTAATAGACTATATTTGAAATGAGTGGAAGTTTTGTATTTCTTACACTGTCTCCTTCTGCCAGTATCTGTAATAAATCTGCAGTTTGATTTAACTCATTAGTAAGACAGAGTACTTAATGATTTTAATAGTCATCTCTGTCAGGCACAATGCTGTTGACTTCAAGATTGGAAAACTTAAGTTGCCTCAAACTGAGTTAAGGACTAAAGTATATTATCTTTCATAGTAAAAGGTCCACAGGTAGAATAGGCCCTAATGATGGTTGAGTCTTCTGTTTAAAGATGTCATTCAAGGACCAGGAACTTTACACCCATTTGCTCTGCTAACACTTGTGGATACTTCTCAAATGTTTTCATGATTTATTGTTTGCATTAAACAGAGCATGGGAAACACATCCCCACTTCTCCAGCCCAGAGCATGGACCATAGACCTTTTCTTCTGTCTAATTGGGCCAGTATTTGTCATGTGCCTCTGCCTTACCACAGCAGTTGTGAGGGGAATCCCATGAGCTGATTGACTTATGCCAATCAAAATTATCCCAGAGGATGTGGTCACTTTTTCTTGAGTCACATGAGGGAGAGATGCATGCTGAACAAGACTGGGTTTCGCAAAGAAGAGTGAGTGAGAGAGAGAGTAAGAGAGAGAGAAAGACATTGAAATGGATAAAACAAAATACAGTATATCTATCCAATGGAATATTATTAGACAATAAAAAGGAATGAAAGCATTGATGCATGCTAAAACTTAGATGAACTGTGAAACCATCATGGTAAATTAAAAAATCCAGTCACAAAAGACTGCATATTATATGATTTTATTTAATTGAAATTTACAGAATAGGCAAATCTGTAAGGAAAAGGTAGTGACTACTAATGGGTACAAGGTTTCTTTTTGAGGTGGTAAAAATGTTCTAAAACTAGATTATGGTGATGATTGTACAACTTTGGAAATATTTTAAAATTATTTAACTGTATACTGTAAATATTTAAATGAGAAAACTTTGTAATATAAATTATGTATCAATAAAGCTTCTAGAGTGAGAAGATTGGATGCTATCCCTTACTTGAGTTATGATATACTATTTTTCTTCTAGGTACATGGGACAGTGGGAGAACCTTGGTGGATTTGGGTAGAAGATCCTACAAATGATCATATTTATCATTCAGAGTATTTTCTAGCTCTAAAAAAGCAAGTAAGTATATATATGTGAATATATCCTTATTATTTTGCTATTGTAAAAAAATTTATACTAACAGTTTCTGCTTTTATTTCTCTGTAATTTTATAGTACAATTAAAACTTTATTTTATGTTTTAGTTTTCTGTTAGTTTTAAAAGAATACAGTGATTAAATATTATAGTACTGGTATATTCAATGTGATCATGGTTTAAGAAATTCAGTTACCAGTCATGTCCCACATAGTGACATTTCAGTGAACAACGGACCACATACACAACAACAGTACAATAGTGGTCCCTTAAGATTATAATACTGTATTTTCACCTACTTTTTCTAGGTTTAAATTTGTTTAGATAGCTACGTACCATTGTGTTATATAATTGCCTAAAATATTCAATACAGTAACATGCTGTATGGTCACATGCTGTATGAGAGCAATAGGCTATGCCATATAGCTTAGATGTTTAAGAGGCTATACCATCTGGCTTGTCTGCATACACTGTTACGTTCTTAAGACAAAATTGCCTAATGACACATTTTTCAGAATTATTCCTGTCATTAAGCAATGCATTACTGGATAATCTTTACCATGGTTTAATCCATGGGTTCCAGAGATGTGGAATATGAAAATAGGCAGGATAAATAATAATCTTAAGGGTCACATGCACAAAATACTGAATAGTATTGAATTAAAAGAGTGTTTCTTCTAAATTTCTTTATAAATCACAAGACAAAGACTCAATTTGATGGTATTTCTTTAACTGATTTAACTCATTTGTAATTTCCGTTTTTATCAAAGAGAAAGCAAGTTTCAGGTAAGAGTCTTGGGTAGGCAACAGTAGAATTTCAGAGCAGTGTTTTGTATTCATTGCTTTTGTCGTCTTGGTTACCTTCTATTTGTACCAAGTGATTCCAGTATTCCACTTTAGGTACTGATAGAACTTAACGAAAAATATTAAGTAAATAATATGGTAATTCAGTATGGTAAAAATCATGAAGTTATGTAATGGAATGAATGATGTTTGGGAAATTCAGGTAGTCAAATTGGTAACTTGTTAATACATGATGATATGCATATATAAATAATATAAATGGGGCATAAAATTTTACCTTCTATCCAGTACCCTCAGAAGGGCACCATGCACAAGTTTCTAAAGTTTCTGAATATTTCAGCTACTTAGAAACTTTGTCTTTAGTATATCTTGTAGAGATACCACTATCTTAACAGTAGACTAATAAGGGCTTTATGCTATTAGAATATCCTTATTTATTTTTGACTTTATTTCATATTAGGTCATTAGCAAAGAAGCTCAACTACTGGTGTTTACAATCCCTATTTTTGAGCCTTTGCCTTCCCAATACTACATCCGAGCAGTGTCTGATAGATGGTTGGGTGCTGAGGCAGTATGTATTATCAACTTTCAGCATCTAATTCTACCAGAGAGACATCCTCCTCATACAGGTAACATGGTGAATGCAGATTTGAATCACTGATTTTTCCAAAATGGTTGTTTAATTAATGTTGAAAAATGTCTGCACCTTATAAAGTTTTACTTACAATCATTATAACTTCTCTGTAACTCCCTTTTTATTTCATTTGTTATTAATCATTTAATCTGTGCTCTCTGTAAAACTTTTATTTTCTCCCTTGCATTTATTCCAGTTTACTTAAACTTATTTCTAGTATGTTAAATTAACTAACATACCAGTGAGTTATGGGGAATTTTCCCCCATCTTTTGTGTTTCTACACCAAAAACAAAAAAGCTAATATTAAGGAATCATATTATGGTATCACTATGGAGTGGATTTCCATATACCTCAAGTGAGTTTGTGTCCTGCAAATAACATATACCCTTTATTTTAGTTTTATCCCTCTGCCCTAACATTATAAAGGGGTACATGGTAATCTTCAACATCATATAATAGTGTTTTTCACTGTCATACCTTGTAAAAATCCATTTTAAATTTTGATGACATGAACAAATACCTTTTTATTTTGACTTAATATAGAAGCAGATTTTCAGGAATAAATGTTTACAATGATACTTTTAAGTGCCCTATGAAATACTCTATTTCAAAAAATCCTAATCTGTTAATTAGTATAATAAGTTTCCTTTTCAGAATTCATAATTGATGAGTATTGATTTTAAGAGGGCCTTAATTTATAGAAAAATGAAAGTCCGTATTTTTTCTCATATGATTCTTCCAAAGAGAAACCCTTTGTCATTTTCAGAATAAAATATAGTCCTCACTACTTTTAATGAACTCATTATTTGGCAGTCCTTTGGGAATTGAAACAGGTCTTAACGTGACTTTAAACTTTGCCATTTTTGTCATATGTGTACCTTATTAATTATCTTAGCTTATTTTAAAGAGAGATACTTTATACTACAGCTTAATTCCACTTTGATATCTTGGCAGAACAGAACTAACAGGCTTGTCATCATAGAAAAATAATGAGATTGTAGTATCTAGTGATCTGCTCATTGAAGGGGATCTTTCTAGTCTTCTTTCATCAAATGTGCTTACATGTAATATTCAGGATCTCAGAATAAAATATATAAAAAATGTTTGGTGCTTTAATGTAAAATATAATCTTCAAACATCATTAATCTTTGAGCACAGCACTTGATCTTAATGCGCGTTAGCATTATATTTCAATGTTCATTTAATCTTTTGTCTGCCAAATGACCAAGAACGTATCACCCTATTCATATAATTAGCTGAGTTCTGACTACATTTTTAAAAACAATAAATGTACTACCATAACATCTCAGTTGATATTAGACATATACAAAGTAACCTCAATGATTCCAGGGTCTCTTTGAATATATAGTCGTACCATTGAGCCCAAATGAGCCAAGAAAAATCTTCATCTTTCACTAATATAAAGCATCGTAATTTAACATCCTCTGTAAATATGCAATATGCACAGTTTATTTTTTTTTTAGTCTTTTTAAGAACATATCTTAGCTTTGATTAGCATTATAAGCATTAACTTGCAATGCTTCCCCTCCTTCCTTCTCAATTTTTTATTCATTTTATTTTATTTGTGAGACGGAGTTTCACTCTTTCGCCCAGGCTGGAGTGAAGTGGCGCGATCTGGGCTCACTGCAAGTGAGCAGCACCCGCCGGGTTCAAGCGATTCTCCTGCCTCAGCCTCCCTAGTAGCTGGGATTACAGGTGCCAGCCACCGCGCCCAGCTAATTTTTGTATTTTTAGTAGAGACAGGGTTTCGCCATGTTGGCCAGGCTGTTCTCAAACTCCTCAGGTGATCCATCCGCCTCGGCCTCCCAAAGTGCTAGAATTACAGACTTGAGCCACCGCGCCCGACCTCGATTTTTAGTGCTTCAGAAAATTTAAGAAACTTGCAGTTTCTTAAATAGAAAGCGTGTCATTAGCCCTCAGTTACCTCTGTAATTAATTGAATAGAGCAGTAGGGAAAGGATAATTTTTTAAATTAACTTTTTGACTTTTAAATACATTTTTAAAGAAAATTTGCCATACTTCCATTTTGAAACAGTACCGTGAACATGTGACTCAAGGTACAGACTACTATGTTACCTTACAGATTATTTCTTCTTCTTGTTTAAATTTCAAATGACCGGATTTCTATTTCATGAAATAATCTTGAGAGTAAAGCAGCCTTCTGCTTTTCTAACGGATACTTTCTGAATTATGGAGAATATAAGGTCTGTCGAATTCAAGGGTGTATAACTGTTTCTCTAAATCATTTTATGTTTCTAATTCCCTAGGCCTCCCATCCACATAGTAAGAAACAACTAAATCTAGTTTCTAGGTTTTCTCAGGGCAGTTTTTTTTTACTCAGCTTTGTTTTAAAACTCCCACCCTATTTTCTACCTGGAATTACCCTAAATTCATTTTACTTTCCATTGACAACAATAGTTCACTCAACTACTCTTGCTTGGTCAGTGTCTAACAGAACAAAAGTAATTTGTTGTTAGTAACCATTTCAGTGTTGAAGTCTGCAAATGGTTTTAATTTTTTTGCCAATTGAGGCAGATTTAGGTTTTGTTCTGTAACATGCATATACTTGTTATTCAAATGACTTTCCTGATTGGGAAAAAAGGATATAGCATTATAGTTGGCTTATATAGGGCACTCTCCCAGAAAAGCATCCAGTATGTGAATATGGTAAATATGATTATTTGCGTGACATATTTGTTGAAATGCAAGATCTGTAATGGGTATATAAGAATTTGTGTTAAGCTTTTTCTCCCTAAGGAACTAAGGATTACTATAATCTATTCTTTACAATACAATATTCAGTATTGTGCATGTTTTTCAATTATTGTATAGCCATCCTGTTGGGTCTTTTCAGAATTACTGGATCTTCAGCCTTTACCAATCACAGCTTTGGGATGTAAAGCTTATGAAGCCCTGTACAACTTCAGCCACTTTAACCCTGTACAGACACAAATATTTCATACACTGTATCACACGGATTGTAATGTCCTACTTGGAGCACCTACTGGATCGGGAAAGACTGTTGCAGCTGAATTAGCCATTTTCAGAGTCTTCAACAAATACCCTACTTCAAAGGTCTGTTGAAAGAATCATATACCTACATTTAATTAGAAAAGACGTTCATAATCTCCAAACTAGACAGTTATAAATATATTAGCAGGGTCCAAAGAATAGATTTGTCACTCTCAGTGAATTTCCCAGGGGACCAGATCAGTACAGATACACCGTGAAGATATCATGGGTTTGGTTACATACTACCACAATATAGTGAATGTCACAATAAAGCAAGTCACACAAATTTTTTAGATTCCCAGTTCATATAAAAATTATGTTTATACTATACCATAGCCTATTAAGTGTGCAATAGCATGTTTAAAATATCTACATAGCTAAATTTGAAAATACTTTATTACTAAGAAATACTATCAATCATCTGAGCCTTTGGTGAGTCTTAATCTTTTTGTTAGTGAAGGGTTTTGCCTCAATGTCGATGGCTGCTGACTGATCATGGTTGTGGCTACTGAAGGTTGGAGTAGCTGTGGCCATTTCTTTAAATAAGACAACAATGAAGTTTGCCACGTTGATTGACTCTTCCTTTCATGAAAAATTTTTCTGTAGCGTGTGATGCCGCCTGATAGCATTTTACCCACTATAGAACGTCTTTCAAAATGAGTCAACCCTCTCAAACCCTGCCACTGCTTTGTGAACTAAGTTTATGTAATCTTCTAAATCCTTATGGTAATTTCAGCAATGGTCTCAGTATCTTTGTCATCAGTAGATTCTATCGCAAGAAACACCTTTTCTTTGCTCATCCATGGAAGCAACTCCTCATTTGTTCATTTTATCATGAGATTGTAACAATTCAGTTATATCATCAGGCTCCACTTCTAATTCTAGTTCTCTTGCTGTTTCCACCACATTTGCAGTGCCTTTCTCTACTGAGGTCTTGAACCCCTCAGTCATCCATGAAAGGTGGAATCAACTTCTTCCTAACTCCTGTTAATGTTGGTATTTTGATCTCCTCCCAAGAATCATGCATGTTCTTAACGGCATCTAGAATTGCGAATTCTTTCCAGAAGGTTTTCAACTTAACTCTGCCCAGGTCCATCAGAGGAATCACTATCTATGGTAGCTATAGTCTTATGAAACATATTTCTTAAGTAAAAAGATAGGAAAGCCAAAATTACTCCTAGATCCCTGGAGTGCAGAATAGGTCTTATGTTAGCAGGCATGAAAACAACATTCATCTCTTTGTACATCTCTGTCAAAGCCTTGGAGTGTGATTAGATGCATTGTCAATGAGCAGTCACATTTTGAAAGGAATCTTTTTTTCTAAGCAGTAGGTCTTAACAGTGGGCTTAAAATATTCAATAAACCATGCCCTTTAGTAGTAAATATGCTGTCATCCGGGCTTTGTTGTTCCATTTATAGAGCACAGACGGAGGTGATTTAGCATAATTCTTAAGGACGCTAGGGTTTTCAGAATGGTTAAATGAGCATTGGCTTCAACTTCAAGTCACCTGTTGCATTAGTCGCTAACAAGAAAGTTAGCTTATCCTTTGAAGCTTTGAAGCCAGTCATTGACTTCTCTCTACCTGTGAAAGTCCTTGATGGCATCCTCTTCCAATATTAGGCTATTTTGTATACATTAAAACTCTGTTGTTTATTGTAGCCACCTTCCTCAATTATCTTAGCTATGTTTTCCAGATAACTTGCTGCAGCTTCTGTATCAGCACTTGCTACTTCACCTGGCACTTTATAGAGGTGACTTCTTTCTTTAAACATTGTGAAACAAGCTTCAAATTTTTCTTCTGGATTGTCCTCACCACTCTCAGCCTTCACAGAATTGAAGAGAATTTGGGGCTTGCTCTAGAGTAGGCTTTATGTTATGGAAATATCATGGTTGATTTGATCTTCTGTCTATACCATTCAGACTTTCTCCATATCAGGAATAAAACTGTTTCACTTTCTTATTATTCATGTGTTCAGTGAAGTAGCACTTTTCATTTCCTTCAAGAACTTGTCCTTTGCATTCAAAACTTGACTAACTCCTTGGTATTAAGAGGCCTGGCTTTTGGCCTATCTCAGCTTTCGGCATGCCCTCCTCCCTAAGCTTAATCATTTCTAGCTTTTGATTTAAAGTGAGAGACATGCAACTCTTCCTTTCACTTGAACATTTAGAGGCTATTGTAGGATTATTAATTGATCTAATTTCAATATTGTTGTGTCTTAGGGAAGAAGGAGGCCTGAGGAGAAGGAAAGAGATGGGGGAACAGCTGGTCAGTAGAGAAGTTAGAACACACACACTTATAATTAAGTTTGTCATCTTATATGGTATAGTTCATGACACTACAAAACAATTACAATAACATCAAAGATCACTGACCACAGATCACCATAACCAATATAATAATACAGAAAAAGTTAGAAATATTGGTAGAATTACCAAAATGTAACAGAGGCATGAAGTGAGCACATACTGTTGGAAAAATCAATAGAATTGCTATTGATAGAATTGCTCAATGTGGGGTTGCCACAAAACCTCCAATTTGTAAAAAACAATATCTGCAAAGTGCAGTAAAATGAGCTATACCTGTATTAGGATAATTTGCAGCAAGAAAATTTACCTTAAACTTTGTAGTCCTCCAGTTGAATTTCTAATGTATGCAGTGGCACACACACATCCTTTCCTCATTGTTAGATTTCTACAATTCATAGATAATTTCACTGTGAGAAACCCACTTCATAGGTATAGTTAAACAATACAAAATAATTCATAATCAAATCTTTTCTATATGAAGAAAATGCTAGTGCTTTAATGAATATAGTTTGATTATACATATTAAATATAGAGTAGCTTTTATATGACTTCTGCAAATGGCCATGATATTAATTAATATTAAATAACATTACAAGTCAAGTAAGTATTGCTTTAAAGCTTTCTTGAAGCATAATTTTTAACTCTTTCCTAATATTTATTATTTTAATAAAAATTATGTATATTTAAGGTATACAATGTGATGTTTTGATATACATTGTCAAGTGATTACTGCCATAAGCTAATTAACATACCTATCACTTCAAATAGTTATCTTTTTTGTGGTGAGAACACATAAAATCTATTCTCTTAGCAGATTTCAAGTATATAATGCAGTACTATTAACTATGATCACGATGCTGTATATTAGGTGTCTAGTACTTATTCATTCGTCATAAATGAAACTTTATACCTGTTGACCAGTAATCTCCTCATTCCCCCTTCCTCGCCCCTGGTAACCAATATCCTACTCTTTCCTTCTATGAATCCAACTTTTAAAAATTCCATGTGTAAGTGAAATTATGCAGTATTTTTCTATGTCTGGCATATTTCACTTAGCATAATGTCCCCAGGGCTCATCTATATTGTTGAAAAGGCTGATTTCATTCTTCTTTAAAGCTGAATATTTCATTGTGTGTGTGTGTGTATATATATATCACATATATACACATATATATGTATATATTACAATTTTTTTTATCTATCTTGAAACACTTGGATTGTTTCCATATCTGGGCTATTCTAAGTAAAGCTGCAATGAACATGGGAGTGCAGATATCTCTTTAAGATACTGATCTCATTTCCTTTGGATATATACCCAAAAGTGGGATTTCTGGATAGTTCTATGCTTAATTTTTAAAGAACCTCGAAATTGTCTTCCATAATGGCTACACAATTTACATTACCACCAATCATGTACAGTAACAGTTACCTTTTCTCCACATCCTCACCTACATGTGTTCTTTCTTTTTTGTTTTCTTTTTTTTGTTTGTTTTTTGAGGAGATGGGGTCTCGCTGTGTTGCCCAGACTGGCCTTGAACTTCTGGGCTCAAGTGATCCTCCTGCCTCAGCCTTCTGAGTAGCTGGGACTACAGGTTTGTGCCACATGCCCGGCTGTCTTTTGTCTTTTGATAATAGCCATTTTAACAGGTGTAAATGGATGTCTTATTGTGAGTTTAGTTTTCATTTCCTTGATGATTAGTTATGAAGAGCACCTTTTCATGTATCCAGTGGCCATTTGTGTATTTTCTTTTGAAAAAAAATGTATTCAGATCTTTTGCCCACTTTTAATTGAATTATTTGGGTTTATCTGCTATCTAGTTGTGTAAGTTTCTATTTTGGATTGTAACCTTTTATCAGATACTTAGTCCCTGCTTATCCTCAGGTGATACATTCCAAAACCCTGATGGATGCCTGCAACCTGATAGTATTGAACCAAATTGAGTAGGGGGAAGGGAGAGATAAGGAGAGAATTGTTAAAGGATGCAACATTACAGCTGGGTAGAATGAATAAATTCTGGTGTTGTACACGACTGTAGAAGGACTGTAGTTAACAATAATATATAATATGGTTTCACATAGCTAGAAGAAGGATGTTGAAGGTTCCCACCACAAAGAAATGACAAATGTTTGAGATGATGGATAGGCTAATTACTCTGATCTGATCACTATACATTATATGTATCAAAACATCACTGTGTGTCCCATAAATATGTGCAATTATTATGTGTCAAGTAAAAACAAATAAAAAGTAAAAAAAGAAATGGTATAGTAGTACAGTACTATGTCCTTTATAAATATATACTTAAGAAAAATGTATTAAAATTTTAAAACCACATTTTCATTCATGTTTTTCGCCCACAAATTTAATACCTTTTCCATCTTAACTAAGTGCTTATCATGTACTGTGCCATAATGTTTGCACTTTAAGGTGCAACATCAAAATTGGCACAAATTTCATTTTTCTTTCTTTTTTTTTTTTTTCTTTTTTTGAGATGAAATTTTGCTCTTGTTGTCCAGGCTGGAGTGCAATGTCCCAATCTCAGCTCACTGCAACCTCCGCCTCCTGGATTCAGCTGATTCTTCTGCCTCAGCCTCCCAAGTAGCTGGGATTAAAGGCATGTGCCACCACACTCAGCTAATTTTTGTATTTTTTAGTAGAGACGGGGTTTCTCCATGTTGATCAGGCTAGTCTGAAACTCCTGACCTTAGGTGATCCACCCACCTTGACCTCCCAAAGTGCTGGGATTACAGGCCTGAGCAACTGCACCCAGCCTGGCACCAATTTGTTATGATTTCCTTCTTATGATTTCACAGATAGAATGTTCTTACCATAGATCTTAGCAGTCTCAGCATATGATTTTTTTTTTCTTTTATTAAGTCAAGAACTTTCATCTTTTCACTTGAAACACCTTGCCTTTCTCTGGCAAATCCGAATTGCCAGCATCACTACTCTTGTGCTTTGGGGCCATGACTAAGTAATGTAAGGGTTACTTGAACAAAAGCACTGTGATACTGCCACAGTCTTTCTAGTAAACAAGACAGTTACTAAGTGACTAATGGCTGGGGAGTGGCTACAGCCTGAATACTCTGGACAAGGGGATGATTCATGTTGCAGGCTGAATTGAATGGGACAGGTGAGATTCCATCATGCTACTTAGAAGGGTACATAATTTAAAACTTATGAATTATTTCTAGAATTTTTCATTTAACATTTTTGGGCCACAGTTGACTACAGGTAATTGGAAGCATGGAAAGGGTAGGTACTAAGACAGAACTAATGTATATGGTTTGCAAATATTTTCTTTCATTTTGTCGTTTCTTTCATTTCACATTGTCTCTCTGTTGATTTTATTTTTTTAATTTTCTGTGTAGAAGCTTTGTAGTTTGTTGTATACCTATTTGTTTATTTTTGCTTTTGATTCCATGTCCCAAAAATCATTGCCAAGACCAACATTGAGGAGCTTTTTCCTTATGTTTTCTTGTAAGAATTTTGTCATTTTAGATCTTATGTTTAATTATTTAATCCATTGTGAGTTAATTTTTGTATATGGTATATGGCAGTAGTTCTTTTACTTGTGAATATACAGTCTTCCCAACATCATTTATTGAAGAGAATATCTTTTCCTTATTGTATGTGTGCTTCAGGCCCTTGTTGAAGATTAGTTGACCTTGTATGTGTGGGTTGATTTCTGGGCTCTCTTTTCTGTTCCATTGGTCTGTGTGCCTCTTTTAATCTCAGGTCCATACTTCCATACTATTATGATTACTGTAGCTTTGTAATATAATTTGAAACCAGGATGTGATGCCTCTGACTGGTTTTCTTTCTTAAAATTGTTTTGGCTATTCAAGGTCTTTGTGCTTCCTTGTGAATTTTAGGATTTTTTTTTTTTTTCTGTTTCTGTGAAAAATGTCATTGGAATTCTGATAAGGATTGCATTTAAACTGAAGATTACTTTGGGTTGTATGACCATGTCTACAATATTAATTATTCCAGTCTGTGAACATGGGATATCTTCTCATTTATTTGTGTTTTCTTCTGTTTCTCTTCAATGTATTATAGTTTTCAGTGTACGGAATTTTTACATCTTTAGTTAAATTTATTCCTAAGTACTTTACTCTTTTTGATGCTATTGTAAGTGGGACTGTCTTCTTCTTGATTTGTTTTTTTTTTTTTTTTTTGATAGTTTGCTAATAGTATATATTCTACTGGTTTATATATGTTGACTTTGTGTCCTTCAACCATATTGAATTTGTTTATTAATTCTAACAGTTTTTTATGTAGTATTTAGAGTTTTCTTGTTCTTAATTTTGTGAGTACATCACACTAAAATAGAAACATTTACAGAGATGTTGTGTTGGAATTATGGGCTAGTTTCTTCATCATTTATGATTTCAGAAATGTTTTAACATCCCCTTGTAGTGTTTCCTAATTAGTGGCTTTTCTTCCATACTTAACCCTAAGTTTTCCTACTTTTCAGTCTCTCTAATATGTGATTATTGATCTCTAGAGACATGTTAATGTAACAGTAGAGCTCTACTCTAAATTAGAAACATAAAGGGAATAAATTTTGTATAGGTTTGGATTACTGTAGACCAGCTTTTATTTATTTTTTTGAAACCTAAAGTGTACTAGTAGCATCTTCATAAAATCTGCATTAAAATTTAAACAATAGTTTATTTCTCTTCAAAGCTTCAACATCAGTACATTTATTCATGAGTTACATACAACTCAAATAAATATTAATCATAATAATAGAAAAAAACATTATTTTCATCAGAACCCTAATTTTCTCTATAATGTATTATAATTTTTTAATTTGTTTTTATTATGTAGAATATAATTTCATAGTAAAATGCCTAAGGAAAATACCTCTGATACTTTTTTAAAAGTAATTTAAATTCAACTATGTTAATATTTTTTATGAATGGAATGTTTGTGATGTGTTACATTTCTGTCTTATTTTGGATAAATGTAGTTTAAGTTAATGACTTTTTCCCATTGATTTAAAAATTTGGGTATTCAGAATTGAAAGATACGTTTTAAAACCACACTGTCATATTTTGACAAATTTTTTGGAGTTTACTTTTATTTGAAAACGCTATCACTATTTTCATAAGACTATTTTTGGCTATTCTCCCCTTTTTAGGCGGTATATATTGCACCCCTAAAAGCCCTAGTACGTGAAAGAATGGATGATTGGAAAGTTAGAATAGAAGAAAAACTTGGTAAAAAGTAAGTTCTTACTTTCACTCAAAAGATATGCTTTGAATTGACTAAAAGGACCATTAAATAAGAGTTGAATAAAACTGTTGAATGGTTTTACAGTGATTTTCATAGTCTTTTATTTAACTGCTGAATGGCTTTGCAATGATTTTCATAGTCTTTTATTTTAAGATATGTACTTACTATTAAAATATCAATATTCTCATTGTTTTAAGATTGAAGATGAAATCTATGTGAGTACTTTTATTTGGCAGGATAACTTTTTCAAAATATTTTCATTCTAAAACAAAACAAAAATAAGTTCTGTGTCTCTGTTTTTTTTCATATTATGCAGAGTAGCTTCCAGAAACTGCTTGGAAGGCATTTTGCATGTAAATTATTTAAGAAAAAGCGGAAGTTCTTTGAAAAACATGATGTGGGGTTTTTTTCATTAATAATTTAATATACTACAGGGTTATTCATTGCAGTATTATTTTTAATAGCAAAAGATTACAGAGAAATGAATTTCCAATAGAGCATCAGTAAGTAAATTATAGTACATCACACAATATAAAATATTGTATTACTCTGTAGGAAAAAAAAAAAAAAACTAAATGAGTTATTTTTATGTGGAAAGAATGATCTCCAAAGATAATGTAAAACAAAAAAAAAATTAAAGTATCCTAGCTTATGTTTTTACAAAATGATAAAGAATATGAATATGTGGTTCTTTTCAGAATGAGAACTAGCTATCCATATGATAGGGATGTTATGGAGACTATTCCCTATATTCTTTGAACCATGTGAATATATTCCATATTCAAAATAGCATATAAAATGTAAATCTTTAAAATAAATGAGAATAAGTAAATGCTCTGTGAACATTATGCTCAGAAGAACCAATTTTGCCCTTTTTCTTATTTTCCAAGTCTTAACACAGATAGAAATTATATTAGACTGGGTGTGGTGACTCACGCCTGTAACTTTGGCACTGTGGGAGGCTAAGGCGGGTGATCATCTGAGGAAAGGAGTTGGAGACTAGCCTGGCCAACATAGTGAAATCCCATCTTTACTAAAAATAAAAAAGGAACTGTGCATGGTGATGCATGCCTGTAGTCCCAGCTACTTGGAGACAGGAGAATCACTTGAACCCGGGAGGTAGAGGTTTCTGTGAGCTGAGATCAAGCCTCTGTACTCTAGCCTGGGTGACAAAATGAGACTCTGTCTCAAAAAAAAAAAAAAAAAAATGAAAAGAAATTATTTTAGTAATTACTTAATATTTGGTGTTAGCCTAGAGCTAATCCTATGTAATTAGGAATTCTTAGGTAATTCCTCTAGATCTACATAGGTTTTTCTTTTCCTTTTCTCTCACTATATGACTGTGATCTGCTTAGAATGAGTTGGTACATATTTGCTCTGACTTACCTTGTTTTCATCCTAATACGTTTCATTTTGGCTATAAAATCTATAGAAAATTCCAATCTAAGGAAAGAAATGAGCTTGCACACAATCTAAATTACACATAATTTTAATTACATTTACACATAATCCTAAATATTCTTAATGATTGCCTTTTTTGTCTCCATAAAGTAACACTTTCTTTCATTACAAAAAAATTTATTCCAACATAGGGACAAGGGACTTTATAAAATCACCTAGGATGGAGTTTCTATAAACATAATTAAAGCAAAGTTAGATATCCTTGCATATCTGTATAAAAGTTAGATATGTCAGTGATTGGAATTTATATGACCTTCATTTTATGGCAAGAAATTTTCTTAGAGTTCTTAAGAAATGTACATTTTGGACTCAACTTGGAAAATTTCAAAAATCAAAGGTAGATAAAGTAATTTTAAGCCTTATAAAATTTTATTTTAAAAGAGATAGATTTTTGCATTTAGAAGGTCGTTTGTTACCTGAAAATGTTCTGGGATCATTTTTATATTTGCCTCCAGAGTTATTGAACTAACAGGGGATGTGACTCCTGATATGAAATCCATTGCCAAGGCTGACCTTATCGTCACTACGCCAGAGAAGTGGGATGGAGTCAGCAGAAGCTGGCAAAATAGGAGCTATGTTCAGCAAGTCACTATTCTTATCATAGATGAGATCCATCTGCTTGGTAGGTACCACTGTATCTAAAGCCAGTTTACAAACTTTAACTTTCTAAAATATTAATTATTAGTATTATTTTTAATTTGCATGTAATAATCATTATATTTATGGGGTACAATGCAATTTTTTATATATGTATATAATGTAGAATTATTAAATCAAACTAATTAACATATCTATCACCTTACGTATAAATTGTGGTGAAACATAAAAAATTTTCTTTTAGTGTATTTATCTGTTCTCACATTGCCATGAAGCAATACCTGAGACTGGGTAATTTATTTTTAAAAAGAGGTTTAATTGACTCAAGATTCTACAGGGTATATAGTAAACGTAGTAGCTCCTGCTTCTGGGGAGGCCTCAGGAAGCTTTCAATCATGACTAAAGGTAAAGCAGCAGAGAGCTTCTTACATGGCAAGAGCAGGAACAAGAGAGCAAGGTAGTGGGGGAGATGCTACACACTTTTAAACAACTAGATCTCGTGAGAATTCACTCACTGTCATGAGAATAGCACCAAGAGGATGGTGCTAAGCCATTTAGGGGAAACTGCCCCCATGATCCTATCACGTCCAACCAAGCCCCACCTCCAACACTGGAGATTACAGTTCAACCTGCAATTAGCAATTTTGCAATTTAGCAATTTTGAAATATACAATATATTATTATTAACTGTTGTCACATTGCTGTGCAATTGATCTGACAAACTTATTTCTCCTGTCTAACTGAAACATTGTACCCTTTGATCACCATCTCTCTGTTCCCTTCTCTTGTGGCTCTAACCCATGCCCCTAGACTCTGGTAACTATGTTTCTTCTCTTTACTTCCATGAGGTCAGTTTTTTTTAATTCAACATCTAAGTGACATCATGCACCGGGAGTGGGATTGCTGAATCCTTTGGTAGTTCAATCTTTAGTTTTCCTTTTTTTTTTTTTTTTAGGAAGCTACAAACTTTTCCTTTTGTGGTTGCAGTGGCCAACACAGACTTGTTAAATGATTAACATTGATTTTTCCCTATTTTCTAGGGGAGGAAAGAGGCCCTGTTCTAGAGGTCATTGTATCTCGAACAAATTTTATCTCATCACACACAGAAAAGCCTGTTAGAATAGTTGGACTGTCTACTGCATTAGCTAATGCCAGAGACCTTGCTGACTGGCTCAATATTAAGCAGGTATGTAGAAGATTGATAAATTATACATTTATTTAGTAGTGTGACTTTGATGATTCCTTTAAAGCAATATAATAACATTATAAAATTCAATCTAAAAATTGAAAATGGTTTCTCTCTCATATTTACTCTAGATGGGCTTGTTTAACTTCCGACCATCAGTACGCCCAGTTCCACTGGAAGTTCACATTCAGGGCTTTCCAGGTCAACATTACTGTCCTCGTATGGCTAGTATGAACAAGCCTGCATTTCAGGGTAAGCTTCAGATTCTTGGAATAAAATAATAACCATTGTTTATGGTAGCTATCAAATGTCTTCTAATTGGTGTTGGTTTCTTTGAAAGGATGATACTGGTCCAGCTTCTACAAATATCTCAAACAGTTTGTCTCAAATGTTAAGGAATACAAATGTATGTTAAATTACCTATTGAAAATTGGAGAGATTTCACAAATGGTAATGACTTTGTAGAAGAATAAAAGTATGTAATTTAAAAAAGTTATCAGAGTTTTCTTAATATTAAAGTGTTTTTATGATAATAGCTTGAACATATGAGAAATGGAAGCTACAAGTCAAAAGCATCTCATAATCATTTTTATGAGAAATCATAAAACTTAGAAATTTCAGTACTTTAGTACAGTGCTTCTGTTTTTAGTTTTTCCTCTTCTAACAAATTAGGCAAGCAAACAGGAAAGATTTAAGAATGGCACTCCGATTTTATTGAAACATGTTTTATTTGGGCTGCATAAAGAATATTTATTATATCAATTAAAAATAACCTCAAAAATAAATTCTCAAATGTGAACTGCTGTTGATTGTGTGCTGACAGTTGTGAGGTGACTTTTTAGCTGCTGTAATTAGCCTTATGACAGAAGCAAAGTATTGATTGTGAACTAGAGACCAATTTTGGCAGTTCAGATTATTTACACCTCCACAGAAGCATTGTACAAAATCACTAATGAACAATAAATCTGCCATGAGCTGTTCAGCCACACCTGTTCTTTCAGCAGCAAAAATCCATTAAATGTTGAGGCTTAAAGAAAGAGATCCATTTATATTTCTGTGTCCAAATGATACCAATATTGTACTAATAGGTGTATTTTAAATGGTGTACCTCTAATATGATTTATCAAACTTTATCATTTACATTGGATAACATTCTGATAAATAATAAAAATAATGAGAAATAAGATAAATGAGTTTATTTTTCATAATATACATTGTTGAAATTGCATATATCTATATGGAATGACTGCATACCATTGATGGAAAGGAAGCGTTTGTGTTATATAAATCAATAGTAAATAACTAAAATACTTACACTTCCGTAGATATGGTATCTGCACAGCAGCTATACTTATGTACTATTTATTATACCTGTAGTGATTACTATATTTCTTTGAGTTTAGAAATATGATTGTGTGATAGCTTTATTTCTCATAGTTAGAATGTAAATAAAGTCAAGGTCATGTCAACATTTCCATTATAAACCTTGTTTCCCAGCCCATAAAAAGAAATTCTGCAGCTCACATTTCAAACAAGAAATTACAAAGCAGTTGAACTTTTTATATAAAATTTGTATGTGTCTCTGACTGTTTTAAGAGAGTTGTGTAGACATAAATATATATTCTACTCGTGGCATCTTATCAGCTTTTTGGAGCCTATGTAAAGCAAAAAAAAAAAAAAAAAAAAAAAAAAAAAAAAAAAAACCTCATTTCAATATAAGCCAAGTGATTTATGTGGCTCTTTAATTATTTTTAAAGATTTGATGTACAAAATTGCCTTCAGTCTTGTTACTCTGGTTTGTGTTGACCAGAGTCATCTCATCTTCTCTGTGTTGACTACCATGTCCCATTACATAGATACTCATTCAGGCATAGTATTCTCTTCAGCCCCCTTCTACATTCTCTTGTCTGCCCTTCTCACACTTATGCTTTTAGTAAAACAGAGGGAAAACTTTCTTCTGATTTATCTCTTAACCTGTTTACTGGTACAAACTCTCCTAATTTTTCTATCACTGATAACAAAAATAAAAGGTACTTTTTGTGGTCTTTTTAGACATTTTCCATCACCTGGCAGGACTTGGTTTTCTCACCAGACCCCAGGACCAGTTAACTCTGTAATATCACTGCTTAGGCGATACAAATAGCTAAGAAACACAACTTAGCACAGAAAACTCAATCTAAGATTCAGTGTCTATGTATAGCTCTTAATGGAGAGTCTCAATCTTTAAGTTTCTCCTTCCTTGGCAGCTCAGAATAGAACTTGGACCCAGCATAATTAAATCTTTTCTGAGGCAATATACTCTCTAGGTAGGGCCATCAACTTTTCTTTTCCTATTAATCTGTCTAATATGCTGCCAGATCCGTGTAGTACCTGCAATAATGCCAGATTTCATGCCTAAATTGTTTCCATCATTAGTTTTCATGTATCCATTTGATATCCTACTGAAATTCATATTCTGGGGTTAAGTAGCTTTCCATTTTATTTCCCACAACTTTTCAACAGCAATTAGGAGCCACTCTCCTGCCAAACCTGTTTTGATATTTGTCTCATCAAGACGTCAAACTCGTCTTACTGCTTTGGAATTGATCGCCTTCCTGGCTACTGAAGAGGATCCAAAGCAGTGGTTAAACATGGATGAAAGAGAGGTAAGCACCATCTTTTATCTTCTACTACTTATACGTTTCAGGTTATATTGTATTAGAATGAACATTATGTATGTAATTATATTATAGGGAAAGAATAAATCCTTAATACCGCCACCTTACCACACTATTAATATTCTGATATAGTTTGTTCTAGTATAGTCCCACTTAATATTTATTTTGTATATTTGTATTTATATCTTTTTCCTTTAACATTATCACCTATGTATGTTGTAACATTCAACCATTTTCATATTCTTTGAGTATTCACTGCCCTCACTGAAGTTAAAATCAATTTTGCAAAGTTTGGGTTTTTAAAAACATATAATAATCTTTTTTTAATTTTAGGAAGCACTAACATATAAAAATTTAAAAGCTGCTTTATTGTTTCCCTAAGTAATAACCACCAGTAAAATTTTAAATTATAATTTTTGTGTCTATGCAGTTATATTCCATTATGCAACTATTTCATAGTGGTTTATATGTTTATAAGTTAATAATCATTCATCTTTATTATTGTAGATTTTTCTCTGTTTAAAATTATATTCTCAGTATAGAGTTCTGAAAATAAAATTAGTGGGTCAAATGATGTGAATATTTTTACAGCTTTTTCAGGTACACTGCTAATTACTTTCCAAAAGAACTGTACTTATTGGCGTCATCACCACTGATGTATGAGTTATCAGAAGTGTATGAGAATAACAGTTTTACTGTATCCTCATTTGTTGCAATTTATTGATTTATTATAGATAAAATATTATCTTAATGTATGCCTTGATTTTTGTATGGTTGGACTTTTTTTTTCATGTATTTACTAGTTGTCTTCTTTTTTCCTTGTTGCCTCTTCATTTCTTTCGTCTTTCATCTATTCCAGTACAGCATTTATTTTGTAGATTTGTGTGAGAGATTTGCCAAATTTAGAAAAATATATACATATGTAAAATTTTATATATTACTTTTCTCCGTATATATGTATTTCTATACCTATATACATATTAATCTTTCGCCTGCTGTATGAGGTAACTTAGCTAGTTTATTGCTTGTCTTCTTATCATGGTGTCTTTTTACAAATAGAAGACTTTGCATTTTATGTAATCCAGTTTGTTAGTGTGGTCCTTTGTGGTTCTTTATACTACATCTAAATATAGATATTCCTCCTCCTCTCTATAGATTTAATATATAGTGATTGTTCTTTCTTATACTTTTCCAGTTTTGAAAAATATTTTCCTAAATGGAGTTACAATGAAAACAGATGAAATCAGTAGCATAATTGTTGAGTTGTGATCTCGCCACCTACCCTCTTCCGTGTTCCCACTTTGTAATCTCATGCAGGCTAAAGAAGAGCAGTGCTCTTCAGCATCAGTAAAAAACAATGTTCCGAACCCACTGGTGTCCAGGGTTAACAGTTTGCATATTTCTCCCCTTCTACTTCTCATGACTCATTTAGAGTTAGTAGGACCGTTGGATTAGTACTCTATATCTTACGTTATTGTGTAATGGTTAACTGATATTTCAGAATGGTTTTGCTTAGTTCCATAGATGACCTTATTCACTAACAGACTCATAAATTAGCTTAATATGCGGACTATCAAATGACTGCTTGAAGTAGAGTAATAGCGATCATTTTATCTTTTAAATTTTATCTTTATTTACTTAATGTTACTTGTATGGATATACCAGATATTTAAGAAACTAATTTATGTTCAAAATAATGTTGTTAAAAGATTTTTTTATCCTGTATTGTTTAATTGATATCTGAATAATCATCCTGTTGTGTCTAAGGCAGTGTCATAACTTAGAAGACAAATGATGAAAAATAGATGTACAAAATATTGATGACTCTGTTTATATGCAGTATCTCTCTAGGCTTAATTTTATTTTATATGTTATCCTAAAAGTCTTCCAAATGGACACTTTTCTTTGAAGTCAAGATACAATGTACAAACCTACTAAACACACTTTGGGATGTTTGCTTAAAGTATATAGACATTGTGCATTTAGCACATATGTGACTCACATTAACTTCAAATGTGAACCTCATGTGCTAATATCAGGTATAGTACACTTCCACTGTGTTTCTTTTTTTTCTTTTATTTTAATGTATGAGACCTAAAGAATTGTAGATAGCTCAGACATTGTGTAGAATTACTTCTCTGTTTCATTTTTTTTTTTTTGATCAGCAGAAAACTATCAAGAAGGCTAGGTAGAAACTATAGAATATACTCTCGTGGTTTCTACTGTTGTAGATTTTCACTGCTAAAATAGAACACCTAGAAAACATTTTGTATGTGTGTAAAATGTTTATTATAAATTTATTGTATTTATTAACAAATATTTGTTATAACTGTATTATTTTTATATTTTTTTCTTCAACTTTTAAGTTCTGGGCGGGGTATATAAACAGGATATGCAGGTTTGTTACATAGGTATATTAACCCATTTTCATACTGCTATAAAGAACTACCCGAGACTGGGTAATTTATAAAGGAAAGAGGTTTAATTGACTCACAGTTCAGCCTGGCTGGGGGAGTTCAGGAAACTTACAATCATGGTGGAAGGGGAAGGGGAAGCAAGACCCCTACCTCACAAGGCAGCAGGTAGTGGAAGTGCTGAGCGAAAGGGAAGAGCCCCTTATAAAACCATCAGATCTTGTGAGAACTCACTCACTCTCACAAGAACAGCGTGGGGGAAACGGCCCCCATGATTCAATTCCCTCCACCTGGTCTCTGCCTTGACATGTGGGGATTATGGGGATTACAGTTAAAGATGAGATTTGGGTGAGGGTCACAAAGCCCAACCATATCAATAAGTAAACTTGTGCCAGGATGGTTTGCTTCACAGATCAACCCATCACCTAGGTATTAAGCCCAGCATCCGTTAGCTATTCTTCCTGATATTCTCCCTCCCACCATCCCCAAGAGGCCCCAGTGTATGTTGTTCCCTCCATGTGGCCATGTGTTCTCATTGTTCAGCTCCCACTTATAAGTGAGAACATGGGGTGTTTGGTTTTCTGTTCCTGCATTAGTTTGCTGAGAATAACAGCTTCCACCTCCATCCATGCCCCTACAAAGGACATGATCTCATTTCTTTTCATGGCTGCATGGTATTCCATGGTGTATATGTACCACATTTTCTTTATCCAGTCTATCACTGATGGGCATTTGGGTTGATTCCGTGTCTTTGCTATTGTGAATAGTGCTACAGTGAACATACATGTGCACGTATCTTTATAATAGAATGATTTCTGTTCCTTTGGGTATATGCCCAGTAATGGGATTTCTGGGTCAGATGGTATTTCTGCCTCTAGATCCTTGAGGAATTACCACACTGTCTTCCACAATGGTCGAACTAATTTACATTCCCACCAACAGTGTAAAAGTGTCACTTTTTCTCCACAACCTTGCCTGCATCTATTATTTCTGGACTTTTTCATAACTGCCATTCTGACTGATGTGAGATGGTACCTCACTATGGTTTTGATTTGCATTTCTCTAATGATCAGTGATGCTGAGCCTTTTTTCTTATGTTTGTTGGCCACATGAATGTCTTCTTTTGAGAAGTATCTGTTCATATCCTTTGCCCACTTTTTAATGGGGTTTCTTTTTTCTTGTAAATTTGTTTAAGTTCCTTGTAGATTCTGCAAATTAAATTTGTTAGTTTTATTATTGTATTTATTAACGTAAATATTTGTTATAAATGTACTGTTTATTTAAATGTAGTATAAAATAGGACAGCTAGAAATATTATATCATTTCCAGATATTTTGTTTCACCATGTCCATCTCAAGAATAAGGCAAACTATGGTTTGTTTTACTACTGACTCTAAAAGCAATCACCTTTAAAATGAAAATTTCAGAAGGTTTACAATTGATTACTATGTAAATTCAATGTGATTATACTGAAGCATACTATAAAGCAGGTGTTTTAGTTGTTGAACCCCTAAATAATTAGCCCTAAATAATAATAGGAAAACTTTTTAACATTTTAATCTTTGTGTGGGTTACTTTCTCTAATATTCTGGGCTGGAGGCTTAGCGGTTGCTTCCATTGCTGCTCCTTGTGTAGTGTTAAATTGATGTTCTGTGGCAGGACATGGGTAATTGGTTAAGACTCCAGTGTTGACAACTTGAGCATTCAGAGGAAGCACAGCAACAGTTATCCTGGCAACTATGAAGCAGTGTGTCTGGCATAGAACAGCATTCAAATTATTCTGCTGTTGAATGACCTTAAGTCAGGAACTGTCTATAGATATTTGGGCTGGGGGCATGGAGAATAAAGAAAGCTAGGGTAAATCACAAGAGGCTAGAGAGAGAATATGACTAAGAAGAGTATATATGTTCTCATTAATTTATTGGCAAAAGCAAAAAGAGTTATTCATCTATCTTCTTAATCCATATAGTTTCAAAGCATTAGGAAGCAGAAAGACACCTTCAAGTGTATCATTGATGTAAAATATACTGCGTCAGGAAACCCCAAAGGAAATACCTTTCCATATTGTCATTAGGAATCCTTATTGCAGTGGTTTCAAAAATTTGTGGATATATGCTACATGTGACCTGGATTCTGCTACTTCTGCCACTAACCTCAAACTATTATTGGGTCTTTGCATCGCTCTCTCAAGCTTCAAGTCAAGACAGAAAGAGTTGAATGCCTGAGTTTCTATCTTTGACATGCAGCAGAAAAAAGGAATCTCCTCCTTTGGCTTTTGTTATAGGAGGTGACATTCAGATACTGGCTGCCCATAAACAACAAAGGTCCACTATGGCCCTTTCACTCCACAATCTCATACATACACTATTTTTCCTATACCTACACTTAATTTAAATAATTTTTTCTGGCAATGCAAGTGTCTTTCATTTAACCCAAATCCACTCATCCCTCTCCAAGGAAAGACAACTGAAAATTTCATCAACTCCATTTAGCACTTAGTCCTGGATCTCTTGCTTATATCTAGCCACCTTCTAGTTATTTTGCAAGCCCATCTCAATATTCTCTAGTCAGTGGACTAGAGTATAAAGTTACAACTAACCATGCCCTATTCAACAGTAAAAGAGGATAGAAAGAGGAAAGAGAAACAAAATTAGTTAAAATATATTAGTTAAAAGATGTTGATATGTAAGACAGAAGGGAAAAAGATTAGAGACCACTGTGTATTTCTGCAACTAGTCAGGGGGCCAAATAGATATTTATGATTCGTTTTCTCTACCATACATCATCTGTACGTTTTTTCTTCAACCAGTCACTAAGCTAATCAAGGCTGTTTATCCAGTGGAGTGACCGAAAGCATACATTCCTGATAGATTGAAAATTGCAAATTTATATATGTTTAATATATAGAATTGTGAAATCTTTAATTTTTCAAATGGATACAGTAGTGTCAGATTTATTTACTGTCTATCCAAATTTCTCTCCCCTTATTATAAAACAATAGCCCAATTTCTTCATCAGTATCAGTTTCCCAGACTATACTGAGACCAGATTTTGTTTGTTCATCCAAGAACCTGAGAGCCTGAAGTAGTCATATGACTGTTTCAATTTCCAAGTAAACTGTTAATCCTTTGGATAATAAGCCTCCAAACTAGCAAAGCTAGAGTTGTAGGGAAGAGAAGCAAAAGTTTTCAAGTGGTTTCTTACCTATGATTTCAAAAGACATCCATACACCTTGAGTACTTGGTTCCTGGAACCGTATATTCTGGCAGTAGAAGAAATAGCATCATTGATGATTACAAGTTCAGAGGCTACACCTCATCCTACAGGATAGTACCCCAACATTTCCCGCGTATTCCCTCCCAGCTGCCATTCTGAATCTTTAATCTATAAAATCAACTCTTTCTATTAATAAGAACATAATAAGACCAGTGCATTCAATGGCATCATCCTATTGTCTTACCTTTACCTTTATGAAGTGAGTTCCTCAGCCAGAAACATTATTATACAGGGTATTGTCGTATGTATAAGGCATTCAGTAATTCTACCCTTGAGGCTACTGGCAGAACCATGTTTGGTAAGAAAAGAGAATTAAAATCCAAAGTAAGTACCTGTTCTTACAGAGATGAATACGTGTCTCCTCAATGATAGAGAAGGTCCAGTATAATCTTCTCACTACCAGATAACTGTCTGGTGCCAGGGGTCAGATACCTTATTATAGGCCCAGTGTTTCTACTGGTGACATGTTAGGCACTGAGCAGTGGCAGTAGCTGGGCCTTCATGAGGAAAAGGAAGTTTGTGTTTCACCCATGCATAATTTTCATCTCTTTCACTTTGGCCATTGAGTACATGAACCTATTGCATAAAACTGTGGCCTAGGAAGGAGGCTGTCCGATATCCTAAGAGGTGGTTATTTTGCCCATTTGATCATTACCAGCATGTTGCACAATGCTCTTAACTTTTTGTCATGAATCTTCATGAAATACAGGTAGCCTTTTATTCTGGCACTGTTCTAAGAGTTCATCCACCTAAAACTTCTGCCTTTCTTGTCCTCCAGTAATACTCTTGCTAAGCTCCTTACTATCTGGCTAATCCTGTTAACTTCAGGACAAAATGTGAATCATCTACTTGCATCATCTCTACTTTCCAGTAAAGTGACAGTGAAATACTCAGTTTATGATCAACAGCTTTCATTGCAAAATCAACTGGTATCACATAGTCGGGCACTCAGTCTTCTTTCGCTTCCTACTTCCCCAAAATATCCATAAAAATAGCAGTCCTCTAATTCAAAGCCGTAGACAGCCCTTCCCAGAATTTATATTCATTTTTTAAAAAAGAAGTTCAATTTTGGACATGTTAGTTTGCATATCCAAGACTTTCAAGTGGAGATTTCAAGGCAATTAGATACAAGTCTGTGAAACCCACAGAAATTGTGAAATGAACATATGAACATGGATGTATCAGCTTGGAGGAAACCCTTAAACCCAGGTGAGCACATGAGACTCTCAGGCAGAGTGTGGAGAAACAGAGGGCAGGCCATCAGGGAGTCTCTTAGTGTGAGCTGAGATAGAAAATGAGGAACTGGCACAGGTCACCGAGAATGTGATGCCAGTATGGTAAGACAGTGTCCTAAAACACTGTAGAAGAGTAGGTTCTGTGAAGGAAGGAGTGCTTGGCTATATCAAATGTGAATGGGAGTTGAGTGGAGGAGAGCAGAGAAACACCCATGGGGTTTATCATTTGAAGGTCCTGGGTGAACTTGGCAGTCAGTGACATGTGAACAGAAGCAGTTTGGAATGGACTGAGGAGCAAATGAGGGGGGCGAGGAGGTGAAAATGGAAGCAAATAGTGTATACAACTTCTAGAAGTTTTACTGTGTAATTTAATTAATATTATAATTTAACATCTAGCAAATATGATCTGTCAGCTTCCACCCAATATTCTGCAGTCTGGTCCTGTATTTCAAGGAAAACAGTGCTACGATCTGGATAGTTGCCAACCAGCACTAACAGATGAAAGAACAGAGGGAAGGCCTTTTCTTTCTGAGTGAGTCTGTGGATTGAAAGCTCAGAATACTGGGCCAGGCGTGGAGGCTCACGCCTGTAATCCCAGCACTTTGGGAGGCCAAGGCAGGCGGATCACTTGAGGTCAGGATTTCAAGGCCAGCCTGGCCAACATGGTGAAACCCTATCTCTACTAAAAAAAATACAAAAATTAGCGGAGCATGGTGGCATATGCCTGTAATCCCAGCTACCTGGGAGGCTGAAGCACGAGAATCATTTGAACCCAGGAGGCGGAGATAGCAGTGAGCCAAGAACGCGCCACTGCACTCCAGGTTGGGTGACAGAGCAAGACTGTCTCAACAACAACAACGAAAACAACAACAACAACAACAACAAAAACCACACAACAAAAAAAGCTCAGAATACTGCCCTTAGATGAGATTCCTTTTCTGGGGTGGGAAAGCAGGATGCTGGCTGAAGATTAGACTTCATTCTTTAGTATTGCTTACATTATTTCCCTTAACTCTTCTGTGTATCTTGCCAGTTAACAGCAGGGCTGCCCCTTTCTTCTGCCACACTGTTAATAAGATCCAGTTAGCTAAAAGAAGAATACAGCAAAGAGAACTCGCTATTCACTTTTGTCCTTACAAGTAGACATAAATTAGGATTCTGCAAGGCCTTTTGCCATGAATGTTTTAAGTTGTGCTGTAAAGTCTACAACATCATCCAAAGGTAGGTGGGGGGAAAAATCTGAAACAGGAAAGGTAAGAGCTTTCTGACTGGAGCAAACCATGGAAAAAATCCAGATAGAGGTAATATGAAAATTAGAAGGGTATGGGAGATAACATTTCCTTGGAACAAGGAACAGCAGTATAGTTAATCCTTGTTAATTCAAATTAATTGGCTAGAAGACGCTTCTAAATTATACAGAACATTATTTTTTGAATGTGCCAATTATAATATTACACGATGCTTTAAAGTGAATTTATGAAAACTGTAATGCAGGTGCATAGGAAGAACACTTTCATGAAAAGTGAGATTGATAGTGTTTTCACAGCTTAATACTAAAGTGTTTTTAGATACTAGAGCAGCTTATCATTTTAAGCTAAACATAATCCACCTAATCTCATTACAAGTAAAATATTAGTAGACCTACAGAGATGAACTATAGTTTTGCTTTACTCAAAATTATCCTAAGTTCAGATTTGGTGGGAATTCTACTAATTACATTTTACTACAGTTTTCTTTGATTAATTTGCCTGTTCATTCAACATATAGATAGATATTGGCCTCTTCTTTTGTTAGGTAAGAAGTTAGTACTAGACGTTGAAGATGGATTTTGAAATTGTTTTAAATCAGAAATTAAGTTGAACTTAATGCAGGGTAACAACATTATTTCTAACTCAAAGGACGTGTTTTTTATAGAACTAAAATAAATTTAGCTCATGGTACAAAATTCCCACCGCAAGTGCTTTCTGTTTATCAAGCCTCATACCTCTAAATGACTGACCAGTAAAAAACTATTAAGGTGAGAATATGAAGTGTCAAGCAAGCATTATCTGCAGATTTGCTGAGCATTGGATGTTTGAAACCAGTTGGGCCTTGTGAAATATTTCTGCAATTTAGAGCAACTAGTCAGTATCCTTGAGTTACAATATATGAGACTGTTCTATTTTATTTTGCCTTAGTTGGTAGCATGCATATCCTATTGAAGAAAGAGGCAAAATATATCAGTTATCGCTAAGCATAATAGTAGTTTACTTTTACTAAACTAAAGAAAATAATTTTAGATATTCTTCATTTGTAGGCATAGAAGTGGGAAATACTCAAATAATAAAGAAAAAATAGATTTATAAATCATCTGCATAGTTTTCCAGCTATGAGTTGAATAAATTACTCATTATTTCCAATCTTACTTGTTTTCTTCGTATAGTCTAAAACAATGGGGCTCAGCCTTAAGCCTGATTAATAATATTAATACTTTCAGTGGTTAACTGAATATCCCTCTTATTCATGTAGTGATTAGAGGGTGGCATTGTGCTTGAGAGCATGGACGGGAGCCAGGCTTCTTGGTCAATACTGACTTCCTGTTACAAGCTGTGTGGCCTTGGTAGGAGTAATCTCTGAGCGCCATTCTCTTCAACTATAAAAGAGAATATTAAGAAACCCATCCTCATAGGAATGTTGTGAGGATTACATGTGTTAATACGTTTAACATACTGAAACTTAGTTAAATGTTTAATAAATGTTAACTGTTATTACTGTGATAGTGTAGCAACATGAAATTATACCTTATAAACAGGTTCTTTTTGTTGAGAACTGTGGTAAAATCTGATCTTATATTTATACCTTTTTGCCTGTGATCCTTCACAAATTTAATTCATGTTAAGATCATAATTACCCGTTTAACAGTATACTACTTTAGGAAATTTTATAATGTCCCTTTCATTACCTTTAGCTGCATTTTAAAGTTTTTCAATATGTGGAAATGCTAAGTGTGAGTTAGAATCAGAATTCTTCAACAATGGAAATAAAGATAAAAGTTATAATCAGAAATAAATATGAAGTGCTTACACTGGAATTTCCTACCAACAGCATGGCAAATTAAATTAAAGACATGAATAAGAAAAAATATTTAATATGTTACCCTACAACCCAGTTTTGATACTGCTTTTATTAAGAATTAGGCCAAGTGCAAGAGACATAAGTAGACATTTTTCAAAAGAAGACGTACAAATGACCAATATGTATATGAAAAAATGCTCAACATCACTAGTCATCAGAAAAATGCAAACTAAAACCACAATGGGATATTATTTTACCCCGGTCAGAATGGCTATTATCATCTATGAGGATGCAGAGGAAAGGGAACTCTTACACACTGTTGGTGAGAGTGTAAATTAGAACAACGTCTATGGAAAATAGTCTGGAGATTTCTCAGAAAACTAAAAATAGAGCTACCATTCCATCCAGCAATTTTACTACTAGGTGTCTACCCAAAGAAAAGAAATAAGTATATCAAAAAGATACCTGCACTCATATATTTATTGCAGCACTATTCACAATAGCAAAGATAGAAATCGACCTAGGTATCCATCAATAAATGATTGGATAAAGAAAATGTAATATATACAAAATAGAATACTATTCAGCCATAAAAAAGAATGAAATCACGTCTTCTGCATCAGCATGGATGGAACTATAGGTCATTATCATAAGTGAAACAAGCCAGACACAGAAAGCCAAATATTGCCTGTTCTCACTCATAAGTGGGTGATAGAAAACTGTATACATGTGACTGTGTATGCACAAGAAAATAAAAATAAAAAAATGTAATGTATACAAATGGAAACATTTGTATACATGTATACATGTATATATGTAGAGAGGAGAATTATATACAATGGAGACTTGGAAGGGTGACAGAGTGGGAGGGAGGTAGATGATGAGTAATTACTTAATGGGTACAATGTACCCGATTCAGGTAATGGGTACCCTGAAAGCCCTGACTTGACCACTACGCAATCTAGATATGTAATAAGATTCTGGTTGTACCCGTCCCTCAAAAAATATTTTAAGACAAATGTAAGCATGCTTTCCTAAAAAAAAAAAAAAAAAAAAAAAAAGGGCAAGATAATATTGTGTTTATTTGGAAAAATAGCAAAGATTTAGGTGTTATTGTCTATATTTCATTTGTACATTTAATTTACATTTAACTTACATATTTACTTCGCATGTAATTTAATCACGTATAAATATATTTATATGTTGAAAGTATGATTAGTCATTTTGAAGTATGCTTGTCTTTGAGTGTCAGAGCAAGGGAGTATAAATTTTGGAAGTATTGATAAAGTTTAGAAACTGTTAATTTTAATTCATTTATTTCTTGAATCCTTTTTTATTAGTGTATCAGTAGAATGCTCTAAAATGTTTCATTGTTTTTCTTCCTTCAGTGTATGGGGTTTATCATACAGACTTGTATTAAAAGAAATCAACATTTGGTGATTATAAGGAAATGTTTTCATTTCATTTAACATCTGTACCAGATACGATAGATTTAATTATTTTTATTTTTAAAAAACTCTTTGTAACTTTTATGATTCTTCTGTGGTACATCTTTTATTGAGCATTTTAGACAATTGATAAGCATTATTCAGTGGCATATGGTCTGAGTCTGACATGCTTTGAAAAGAGTATAGAGTTCTGATAATGAGGATTCTGTGAAAATGAGAAAACCAGCACAACAGATAACGCTTTGAGAAAGTACGGGTTTTAGCATCTTGAAACAATATATCACACTCAAAAGGACAGAATCAGGCTGCACAATCTGTTAGCTCATTCTTGTCCAATCTGGTCTCCTCCTTTCTTTTGGAGCCAACGTTGTCATCAACTCACTGAATTATATTCTGACTGGAATGTATTTCAGGCACAGAGTAATGTATCTACTTAAATGGAATCTATCTTTCTATAAAAGCTTTTGAGTATAATAAATATAAAATGTAAAAAAATTCTGTTAAGTTAAAGTAAATGGTTCAACAGTTTACCTATGTGCCTCCTCCCCCCAACCTTAAGAAAAAGATCACTACCTAGAATAACATAGATCTGTTTTTCTTTTATGTATAATATTGAATAATTTTTTTTAATAATCAGGTGGTCAGACATATTTCAAAGGCTGTTTATTGGAAAGATACCAATGCATTACAACAAATATTAGTTGAACAAAAATGAACTATGAAAGTAAAACTTTCTTTATCATGTTTTTTTGGTGTTTTTTTGTGTTTTTTTTTTTTGTTTTTCTTTGTTTTTTTTAGTTCTATAGCAGTCCTTCTTAACAAGAATTAAGCCTTAATGTAGTAAGGTATCCGTTTGATGTATAAAATAAACTTGTCTCCTCTCCATCTAGAAAGGTACTAGCTGTCACTGGAAAAATTGAGAAGATGGTAACCCAAGTATTTTTTATGGGGGTTAATTCTCGGATGGAACCAGGGCTAAGAAAGTATATTCTTTATTATTCAAAATCACTGGATCTTTCTATTTGAAGTATACTCGGTTGTATAAATGAATTGAGTGTTATATTAGGACTATATTACTTTATATAAAGGATTAAATGTGATAATCTTTGTAAAGTGATAAACACAATGCCTGGCATATTATAAGTGCTCAACAAATTATATCTATTATTATGTTTTAAACTTTAATTATCTTGAGTTTCTGAATACTTTTGCTTGTCTTGTGATGTTTTGATCAAGATGAAACTTATTTTTAAGTACAGTAACAAAGATGTATATAATCCAAAAAATTATATTTTTAAATTTGTATAGGCCGTCCTAGTAGTATTTTGTGCTTAATGATTAACAGCTATAAATTTTGCTTTATATGATGTTCAAATAATTTGGAATTCATCCAGAGAAACCATGTAATAAATGAAGTTGTGTGTGTGTGTGATTGTCTTCATGAGGATGTTAAAGTCTTTGCCAGTTGGGATAAGCAAGTAGCTCTCTTTACTGCATTGATTTATGTGAAAGTGGAGGCTAGGAGATTGAGAAACAGTTAGCCTTCCCTGGTGCAAAAGACAGGATATTAATGCCTCACCAGACCTTCTGCCACAGGATTCTTTAGCTTTCCTATGGCAAATGATACATTACTGTTTGGGTGTGATTGGCATTGCCATGGGGCACCATAAATTACACAAGTTATACTTATGTAAGTTTAAAAGTGAAAAAAAAATTCTCAAACTAATTATTAGAACAAGGACACCAGTGAATTAGTTTCTTGTAGTGTAAATTGAAGATATTTTATGCTGCGAACTATTGAACAAAAAATGGGTAATAAGTTGTCAGATGAGAATACCTAACATGTAGTTTATGAGACAAGACAAGCACCTTTCCTTATATCATGCATTTGTGTCAGCTTACATATCCTGTGCTAATTTTAAGGTAAAGTGGATTCATATTAATACATTTCTATATTCCTCCATAACAGTTCATAAAGTAAATAATATAAGAATACTGGTGGCCAAACAGTATGAACTCCTTATACATGAACTATTTATACATTACATTCAGTTCAGTGAAAGTTGATAAATAACATTTCTTATGTGTATGTCACTAAAATATCACCTAGTTTGTATAGTACTTTTTAAATACATTAGTAATTACTATAAAGCTAAACTTTATTGTCCTATTTTATGGATTATTATAAGTGTAAAACAGCTTGCTTCCGCTTTAAAAAAACTGAGAAAATTTTTCTGACTAGTGAAAATAAAATGAACAACAAAGCAGTTGCAATGTTTCATTATATGGGTATTTTGGTCATACATTTTTACTAAACTGCAGCAGCAGCGATAGTTTCTCAAGCTGGGGATTTTGTGATCTACTTATTGATTTATGCACAGAAAAGATATTAAGTGTATTGCAAACATACTTATGTACATATATTAGAGGTTGCTAATAGAAGAAAAAAGGAAATAAGATCTGAAGAAATTGTTACTTTTTTATACTTCTATCTTAGGCATATAAAAATTATACATTTACTATTTCCAAGTTACTTCTTCCCTGTTACTTACTGTTGGAATGTGGTGGTGAAACTTTAGAGATGTATCCTTCTTTTCAGTGCTCGTCTCTTCTCAGATCACTTGGTCTTTACATTATTCTCCTCATGGAGTTTCCCAGAAAGCACTTCCTTATACTGCGCCTTATGTTATCCTCTGCTTCAAGGACAGAGAACTATCTGAAACAAAGAAACTGGGCTTTCTTTTTTTCTTCTTCTTTTTTTGTGAGACAGAATCTAGCTCTGTTGCCCAGGTTGGAATACACTGGCATGATCTAAGCTCGCTGCAACCTCTACATCCCGGTTCAAGCGATTCTCCTGTCTCAGCCTCCTGAGTAACTAGGGTTACAGGCATGCACCACCATGCCCAGCTAATTTTTGTATTTTTAATAGAGATGAGATTTCTCCATGTTGGCCAGGCTAGTCTCGATCTCCTGACCTCAAACCTTACATGATCCACCCGCCTCGGCCTCCCGAAGTGCTGGGATTATAGGTTGGAGCCACCACACCCAGCCACAACTGTTTAGTTCTTTACAAGAAATTTTGTAAGAAAATAAGATTTGCTCTTTCAAATTTGTGTTAGTTTAAGTATTTTCCATATAGAACGGAAAGTGATAGAATATTCAGAGAGCATTTATACAACATGAATTTCAAAAACCATTTAGACATATGACAGCTTAGTGAGCTAAACTGAGGCTGGAAATGTTTAAAAATGTAAAAATTATAGTGTATAAAAATTGTGAATATAATACATGGAGTGTTTAAAGTAAGATGAGGAATTATTTTACCTATATTGCTGGAATAATTGGTTAATTATTTAGGAAAAATAAACTTAGATTTATACCATAGTTTCTATACAAAAATAAATTACAAGAGAATTATTTAAATTTAAAAAATAAAACTATAACAGAAGTTGAAGAAATGGGGAAGTATGTATGTATATATTTAGGAAAAGTTTTCTGAGCAACAAAACATAAGAGATCAATTTGCAATTTTAGGTCTATAAAGTTAAAGCATAATTAAAATGAAGTGCGAATAAAAAACTGGGGGCAAAAATATTTATAGCATATGACGGACAAGGGGTTAATACCGTTAATATATTAAAAAAGATCACAAGCCAATTAGAAAAACAAGACTATCACATCGACTTAAAAAATTAAAAGGTAAATTATAAAAGAAAACAGCCAATAAATATAAAAAGTGTTTAGCTGTACTATTGATCAAAGATAAGAAGTAAACAAAAATACACCAGTTATAGAGTTTTGAGAATATAGTAACATTGAGATGCTAATATGTTTATAGTTGTGTGCCTCTCTGGAAAACAATTTTTAAATAGGTATATATATCCTTTTATCATTACTAAATTTACATATAAGATGAATAATAGTATTTACTATTATAGGGCTTTAGGGAAGATTAGATGCATGTATAAGATTACTGTTATTATTTCAAATTTACAGTTAAAGAAACAGGCCCAGTAAGTTTATGTGACTTGTTCAGGGCTGATAAGTTCTGTAAGAAAGCATAAATTGGAACAATTTCTTTCTAGGATTATGGCTGATTTTTTACGATTTTTTGGTCTGTATTTTCAAAATTTTTGGCAGTGAACTTCAAAAACAGTGCTTTTTTTAATAAGAGATGAACAGAGACACTGAAATATTCCATCCTCTTTAATGGTTGTTACTCATTAAAGGACATACCATTTATCTACAGATTTTTTCTTGATGCATGAAAATAAGATGAATAACTTTTTAACTTTAGTGTGTTTAGAGTGTATATTCTCACCAAGTAGATATTATTTTCAGTTAATTGAACTTTAATCATAACTGTACATGGGACATATATTTTCATGTCCACATAACATAAAAAACAAAATTAATCAAATATAATCTTAATATGAAAATTTTAAAGTTATACATCTCCATCTTGTAATTGTGTTTTTATTTGCAGATGGAGAACATCATTGCAACAGTAAGAGATTCTAACCTCAAGCTGACACTTGCTTTCGGAATAGGAATGCATCATGCTGGACTACATGAGAGGGACCGAAAAACAGTGGAGGAACTATTTGTAAACTGCAAAGTTCAGGTACTTTTTTTCCTCCAATGAACACATATTTAAATGTAACTTAAAAGTTATATTTTACTTAAATATAACATATTTTATTTTGCTTTTTAGGTTCTTATTGCTACAAGCACATTAGCCTGGGGTGTAAACTTTCCAGCTCATTTAGTAATTATTAAGGGAACAGAATACTATGATGGAAAAACAAGACGTTATGTGGATTTTCCCATTACAGGTAATTTTCTTAAATTCACAGAAATACATGAAGCTCTATTTTACCCTTAGTAAATTTGAATTTGAATAAGTAATAATCTGAATTTCCACAAATTAAACTTTTGAGAATTGGTCACATTTAAACAGATGATAAGCAATTATAGACTTTTTGTTTCCAGTTAAAATATTATACAAAATACTGCTGCTGTATTTACTTTTACTTACACAAAAGTAGGAAAATAATAAGTGGCTTAAAGTACTTATTATCAAGCAACCAAAATTGGTTTCAAATTTATAGATAGATAAAAGTACTTCTTAGGAGCTAGTAGTGAAGTTTCTTAGTAAGTTATGACTAAGTATTACTTTGCCTAATTTTAAATATATTTCACTAGAAATGATACCTCCATGGGATTTCCAGAACCAAAGTGTTTGTTGCTGTAACTTATGCATGAAGACTCTATTAAGATACTTTAAAACATGATAAAAGCATTTTCAGTGAGTTTGAAAAGGGAAATAAACTCAATGTATATTTCCACTAAATGAATACATGTAAAAGCTATATCATTTCTAAATCATTAGTTACCTCAGAGAGTTATGTAGGCTAAAAGGAAGAAATTTTATACTGGGGTGCGGGGAGGACAAGGCCTAAATTGGTTCATTATTCACGGGGAAAATAACCAAATGACTCTGCTGAAAAGATTTTTGTATATATATTTTATTTTTTTACTTTTTCTTATTTAATTAAAATAATATCTATTAAACAACATTTTAAAGCATTCCACTAAAGGGAATTTTCATCTTTAAATCTATAAATGTTAAGAAAGACCCTTTTGAGGACTCAGTTTTTAATCATAGTTACGTAACTTGCTTATTTAATTATCAATTTTCTGAGTGAATTATATTAATTTAGGGAACTCAATATAGTAGTAGCCATCAACATAGCAAACATATTATGAAAATAATCTATTTCTTTTGTTATTTGGTTGATTATAGAAGCCTTCCATAATCAGTAAATATACCTTGTGCTATGTGCCACATTGTAGAAATCTCTTTGTTCTCTCTTTTAAAGATGTCCTCCAGATGATGGGGCGTGCTGGGAGGCCGCAGTTTGATGACCAAGGCAAAGCTGTAATTCTAGTTCATGACATAAAGAAAGACTTTTATAAAAAATTTCTTTATGAACCTTTCCCAGTAGAATCAAGGTAAATCTTAATTAAATTAGTTTAAGTGGATTTATTTCATCACAAGTTAGTGTTTTTCTGGTTATATTTTATTATATAAAAATCAGTAAAACAGGTAGCTTAAAAGAATTTAATATAATGTGAAACAATATAATTATCACTTTATGACAATATTCAATTATAATTTAAATGTTAAAAAGAACTTTTTAAAATAAGCAGTATAGTACAGTGTTCAGTCACATTCACTATGAAGCCAGATGACCTGGGTGAAAATCTGAGCTCTACCATTTACTTGCTTGAACTTGAGCAAGTTAGTTAACTCCTTATTGCCTTATTGTACCTATTGTAAAATGGAGATGGTAGCAAGACCAGCTATCTCATAGAGTATTAATAATGATCAAATGCATAACGCTTAGAACAGTGTCTATCACATAATAAAACTTTAATAAAGTATTAGTTTGGTGAGGATTTTCATAGTATGGTTGTACAGTTAATAAATAAATATCCAAAATAAGGGAGCACGTAATTAATGATTTAGGCTGCTGGCTTATTTGAGAATCATCCTGTACCTCTTTTGGGACCCAGTAACCACTACCCCATTCACAAAGTGTTCTCTTGTATTCTCAGCTGAAAATAACCTTTCTTACCTCAGATTTTTGTATTTTTCACTTATAAACACTTACCACTTTCTACCTTTTATCATAGTCCTTTTCTATATATTGGATCTCCTTTACCATGTTCTAACTGCATTGAAGACAAAACATCTGATTCATCCTGTGTATAGTTATTGGTTCTTTTTAATTTTTTATAAGTGCAAATAATGTGGATTTTAAAAACTTAGAAAGTCAGCCAGGCACAGTGGCTTTCACCTGTAATCCTAGCACTTTGGAAGGCTGAGGCAGAATTGCTTGAAGCCAGGAGTTTGAGACCAGCCTGGATAACATAGATAGATCCTGTTTCTACAAAAAAGTAAAAATAAAAAAATTAGCCAGGCATGGGGGTTCATGTATGTGGTCCTGAGGCAGCAGGAGGATTGCTAGATCCCAGGAGTTTAAGGTACGGTGTGCTGCAACGCCACTGCACTCTAATTTGAGCAACAGGGTGAGACCCTATCTGCAAAAAAACAAAAGAAAAAGAAAAAAAAATTAGTAGTCTAAGTACTGATCTCAAGAATTTAGAAAAAAAATAGCGAATTGAACTCAAAGAAACAAAAAGATAAAGATAAAAGTAAGAATTAGTAAACTGAAAATAAACATAACTAGAGAAAAATCAGCAACACCAAAAGTTGGTTCTTTTAGAAGGATGAATAAAATTGATAAATTTTTTAGTGTAAGTATAAGGAATGGAAAAATACCACAGACTGGAGTAATAATAGGATATTAACAACATAATGCAAATAATATTTAAAATTTACATCAAATAGTAAAATTTCTTTTAAAAATCTAAGTAGTCTTTCATCTATCAAAGCAATTGAATCTGAAATTTAAAATCTTTTAGAAAGAAGTCTTCTGACCCAGAAGCTTCAATGGTGAATTCTTCATAACATTTAAGGGTGAAATAGCATCAATTGTACACAATCTCTTCTTGGTCTTAGAAAAGGGAAGAATACTTGCAGCTTGTTTTATGAGACCAGAACAACTTGGATACCAAAACCTGATAAGAAATTTACGAGACGGGAATGTAACAAACGTCTCTCATTAATACAAATGTAGAACTCCTAAACAGATAATAGTTAATCAAATCAAGCAATGTATAAAAAGATAATATATTACTACTACATGCAGTTTATTCTATAAATGCAAAGATGATTATTTGAAAAATGAGTGAATGTAATTCACCATATGAACAAAAATGAGAAAAATTATATAATCATTTCATAAATGTAAAAAAATTGATGAAATTCCATACCTATTTATAATAAAACTGTTAGCAAGCAGGAGTATGAGGGAATATTCTCTAATCTGATAAAGAATATCTACAAAAAATCTATATCAAGCATCATAAGTTATAAGAAGATACTGAAAACTTTCCCTTTGAGATAGGGAATGATGTAGGGATTTTGCTTTCACTTCTTCCAGTAAGCATTGAGCCACAGGCGCAAACCACAGCAGTAAGGTAACAAAAATAAATGGAAGTCCAAATACTCTTTTGAGAAGAAAGTGACTAGAAAAGCACAACAGGAGGGCTTCTGGGACACTTTCAATGCTTGATGTTGGTGTTGATTACACAGCTGTGTTCAAATTGTAAGAATTAATTATGCTGTACCTATATAATTTATGTAATTTTATCTGTGTATACTTCAGTAAAAAGTTAACTAATTTTTTGTTTTGTACCTTGATATGACCATTATTATTTTATATATTACATAGTATTTCATAGTTTATTCATTTCTCTATTAATGTACACTTAGAGAATTTCCAGTTTTCTCCTCTTGTGTATAACATTGCAGTGAAAGATTTTCTTTCCTATTCTCACATGTAAATGTTTCTCTAGCAGATCATAATGAAAAAGTGAAATTGCTGGTTCATAGTGATTGTTCAAATAGATATTACGAATTTGATCTCAAAATTGACTGTACCAATTTATAGTCTGCAACTGGTGACTTGAGACTAACATAGCAACTTTTTAAAATTCAGCTTATTATAACCAGTTTCTCATGTCCTTTGCAAAAACTATTTTTAATACCTGCATATTTTTCCATGAATTATATTTTTACTTAGCTTTTTCTTTTGTTGAACATTGCTTCCTTTTTTATATTTAACATAAGAAACTAAGCTGAACATTTTGTTATACCAGTCTTTCAACACATCTGATTATCTTTGTATACTCTACAACACCTAATATATAATGTCTTATATGACTAGGGACTTTAATATTTACAAATTAATGAAGAGAATATATTTGCTCACTCTTCTGTTCTAAATACCATCTCTTTCATGTCAACTCTCCTTTAATCTGCCTCAGTACTTATTCCATACTTACTCCATGCCCCATACCTGTGCTCTTCCTTGCTCTGCAAGATATCCCTTCTGTTGCCTGCCCTTACTCTACCTCTCGTGGCTGTCATCATCTCCTGAAAGTCAGTAGCTTTCTTTTTGTCAGCTTGTATTCATTTTACATCTAGCAATTTATTTTCCAAAAATGATTGGTAGTGATAAGTGCCATTTATTGAGTACATACCATGTGACAGGCACTAGTGATTGCTTTGAACAAATTACTACTACTGTTAACTTAATCTGGAAAAATGTTATTATAGTACTTTTGTGACATTCTCTCTAACTAGCCCACTTTTTATTCACATTTAAATGAAAATTATAAAATACTTTTTTAAAAGAAAATGAGAACACATATATGTACTGGTGAATAATATGGGTTCACCTGAGTTCATGATACTAAGTGATTTATAGACTCATGATTAAAGTACATTGAAACCAAATTCCCACTAAATAATTTGGAATGAATTATTTATAAAGTATACAAAATTATATGCTAAATTTTAAGTTTTATAAAACAAATTTGTTTTTATCTTAGAACATAAAATCTGAATCTTGACTATGTGAGATAAATGTAAGTGTTTTCAGTTTAATGCTCTTGTATGTCTCCCATGTCTTGTTCACTATATAGTTTATTAGGAGTGCTCTCTGACCACTTAAATGCAGAGATTGCTGGTGGTACAATTACATCTAAGCAAGATGCATTGGATTATATCACCTGGACTTACTTTTTCCGGCGTCTTATCATGAATCCCAGGTAAGTGCAAGGGCAGTTATATAACTTTCTGTTTTGCCCTGAAATAAGATATATTTGAAAGTAATAAACTCCAAATTAAGGTACATACAAAAAAGGCAGAACTTTGGAGTTTCTAGATACATAAATTTGTCTAAAGAATCAGATGATATCACTGGTATCACAGTATATTAAAATATCAATAATTATATGCATTTGTTACTTAACCTATTTTAATTACCTTAAGCCATCCTGAGGAATTTGCTCTGTAGTTGAGACATGAGATAACTGAAGTCATTAAGAAATGTGCTAAACTACATGACAGTGACTGACTTAGATGCAGTTGGAATTCAGAAAAGAGTGAGGCTTGTTAAATTACAGGTGGAAAAAAATTGTGGGACATTTATAAGTGTTAATAAGAAGATTGCAAGAGAAAATAAAATTGAGGCACGGTAGAGTGTCACTCCAGACAATATGTTAGATCTTCATTCAGCACTTACTGTTTTTCAGATGGTAAACTAAACACTGAGATGTAAAAATGAGTACACGACTCCCTGTTTTTTAAGGGCTGATCTTTAGTGTGGGAAAAACACATAGAAGTCATTACAATGAAAATTATAAATCCTCTAATAGAATGATATTTAAGCCTATGAGAGTGACAGCTTCACAGAAAAGGTAACACTTCATCCAAATCTTGAATCAGGAACAGGAGTAGAAAAGGCAGAAGGCACTGGAGGCAGAATTAAATTATGTGGGCAAAAATCCTCTGGGCTTGAAAGAGTCATAAGTGTTTAGAGAACATGAAAAAGTTTAATGTAGCCAGAACCTAAGGAGAAGGGAGACAAGATTGTCTTGACTAGAAAGTGGGCCAAGAACCAGAGGCTACAAGGCCCTTATGCTGTGCTAAGGAGTTTGCATCTGATCCTAGAGGCTATGGAGAGCCTTTTTAAACATGGATTAACATTACCAAATTAGGTTTTGTTTTGTTAAATATTTGTTGCAGTATGGTAGGAAGTGAGCTGGGATGGAAAGACCATTATAGCAGGAAGACCAGTTAGGAAGCTACTGAATAATAGGGAAAAGATAATGAGGACCTTAGATACAGAGTGAATGGAGGAAGGGTCAACTTTAAGGGACTTTCCAGATGTAAGTAAAAGAAAATATGAAACCTTTATAAAATCTTAGAGAAGCCATGATGAAAATGTTCTTAATAAATCTTACCTACTAATACCTTAAGAAGTTTCTTTTCAGCCAACATTTTCACTTACTTAGATAGGAGTTTGAGAATATGGTGACATTTTGCCCAGTTCCCTCCACTGTTAAGGTGTCTGGGTTAGATACTAAATATTATTTGAGAACATAGCTGCAAAATTAGTGAAATAGTCATCCAGAACTGCACATTTACCACAGCAAACAAACACATTACAGGATTAGAATTGTGGAATAGACTTTACATTTATTCTAGCCCAATCTTCTTGTTTGATATTGAAGATATGGAAGCTGGAAGCTTAAAATCACTTGTTCTTTTTTTTTTTTTTTTTTTTTTTGAGACGGAGTCTGGCTCTGTGGACTTGTTCTAGGTCCCATTACTATTTCTTGATAAAGCCAGATCTAATGAAGTCAGGTTTTCTGACTCATAATCTACAACTCTGTGTGTGTGTGTGTGTGTGTGTGTGTGTGTCTGTAGATGGGAGTTGGCATGTAACTGTAGATATATTTATCATTTCTATCACATAAGAATCAAGGCATTTAGTGTGACAGAAAGAGCTTTGGGCTTGGAATCAACACGCTGATTCTTGTTTCCTCACTGTCCTTTACTAATGGTGTGAGTCTGAGTCACTTTACCTCTCTGAGCTAGACATTCTTCATCTGGAAAGTAACAAATAGCCTCCCTCCCTCACTGGCTTATATTGAGAATTACGTAAATGAATTAAAGCCATTCTAATTCTGTATTAATTGTAAAGAATATAATGTTGATTTTGAGCTATTCTTCTGAACTCCCTGTCAGTTGCTTTACTTCTATACCATCCTAAAGAGTCTAGTTTAGAGACTAAGAACCTAGTCATTTTAGTCAGTTTGTCTAGTTAGCACACAGAGACATAATTCTCTGAGGCCAATTTAGTACTTTAGCAAATGGTAGTTCCTTACTGAATCCACAGATACATTGCCCTTTGTGTGTATATCTCCTTTTTAAATTTTTTTTTAATTGTTGAACTTTCTATTTTAAATTGCAAAAAAAAAAAAAAAAAAACACAAAAATAGTACAAAGAAGCACTGTATACCTTTTAACCAGCTTCCCCGTGTTAACATCTTACATGACATGTATAATTATCAAAATCAGGAAATTAACATTTATACAATACTGTAGGCTTTATTCAGATTTCACCAATTGTTCCACTAATGTCCCTTTTCTGTACAAGATCCAGTTTAATACCCTGAGTACCCTGTCTAGTTCACTCTAGTCTGTGATATTTTCTCAGTCTTCTTTGTCTATCATAACCTTGACATTTTTGAAGAGAACTGGCCAATTGTTTTGTAGAATGCCCTTCAATTTGGCTTTTGCTGGTTTCCTCATCACTAAATTCAATTATGTCTATTTAGCAAGAATATTACAGAAATGATATTGTGTTCTTCTCAGGACATAATGTTAAAAGGTTCTTCTCTGCCAGTCCTATCTATATTTAAAATATCACCTTGTATGTGAAAGACCCTAAAATATGTGGCTATAATCTGCTCTCTATCAAGTTACAATTTTATTTCTCCAGCCTTCTGAATATTGCCACATGGCCTTCCTGCCATCATTTCACTTTAACATGTCCAGAACTGAATTAATCATATTACTCTCAAAATCTTTCTCTACTCTAACTTTCTTACTTTTGTTAATATTATCACTGCATCTGTTTACTTTGACTTAAAACCCCAAATTTACTTTTTTGATCTTCCCTCTCCTTTGCTTCCATAGTTCTGTAATTGTTTAACCTGCTTTTAGTCTTTCAATTTTGCCTACTTTTTAAACTGTCAGATAGTATCGATCAGAAATTAAATGTATTATATAGGGGTTGGGAACTAGATAAGATTTAGTTAGTAGACATAGAATGCAGTAAATCTTTAAATTAAGATAATGAGTAGGACACTGTCCAGTGTTTACGTTTTTTTCAACCATGAGAGTGAGATGAGCCAGGAGCACAGTTGGAGACACGGGTCGGAATAGGGGTCCCACACACAGGGAGATGGGTAGGTATGACTCCCTGTTGCTCTGGTTGCAAACTGCCTTCTATTTTATAATATTATGGTGAGAAAATTCACATGAAACTGTAATAAACAGTAGTAATGAAAGACGGAACAGGAAGTTTGGGTACACTTATCACAGTAGACAAAAGATGAAATCTCAAGAGGTTCATAAATTACAGAGATTATAGTGAGCCTCTGATCCAGAGAACTTCTTGGGTATTAGCAATTTAGGATGTCTCCTGCTCACACATGGTTGTAGTCAGTGTAGTCCATGTAAATAAATGAGTATTCTTTAATTCACACCGCTTTATATATAGGAAATTTGCGGGCTGAAAGTCAGAAGGGTAAATTATCTTCATGCATTGACTAAGAACTCTTATTAGTTGTGGCAGCTGCTTTCCCTCTCATCTTGCTGCCCCAAAAAGATGATTGAGTATCTCCCCCACACCATCCAAGGGGCTAGTGTAGATCAAAGGAGATACTAACCCACACCATCTACATAAGAGGTTCCTCTCACTTTTGTGCTTTTGCTGTCACTCTTCTTGCCTGCAGTACCCTCCTTAGCCCTTACAGCTAGCCAAGTCTTAACAGTCTTAAAAGTCCAGTCAATATTGATAAATGTAGCTTCTACTGATTTTCAATAGTAACAGCTTATCCACTCTTGACCATTCATATTTCATGTGCCAGTTCCTTCAGTAGCCACCTGTACATATGTTGAGTTACCTGTCATTATTATTCTGAAGTAGAATCCTATGCCCAAGCTGTTGCCATGTAAGTTCATAAATGTAGAATAGATACAGCAATAATTTGTTTTTCAGAAAAAGCTGATTAGCAACTATTAGTTTCTATTGGAAGGTAGTAGCAACATAAGTAATGACTTCTAGCCTCAAAAATCATAAAATTTACTTAAAATTATAAAGTATAAGCATTTAAAAATGAATTTTTTTATTTCTTAATTCTGTAAACATTAATGAGTACCTACTATGTTCCAGGCATCACTCTAGCCACTTTGAAGATGTATTAGTAAACTAAACAAAAACTTTTGCTGTCCTGCCACTCACGTTCTTTTAACAGAGACAGTAGATTTTAATATTATTAAAAGATAATAGATGTTTAGAAGGAAAACAGGATAAGGAAGAGTGGGAGAGCCAGAAGGTGGCCTGGGGGGAGATGGGAGATTACAATACTGTATTAAAAAGAAGGTCAGGGTGGGCCTCATTAAGGGTGCTGATATTTCAGGCAAAACTTGAAAGAGGTAAGAGAGTCGGCCACTTTCTAGGAAATAACATTTCAGACCAAGGGAACAAGAGAGATTCTAAGGCTAGCGTGCCTGGTGTATTCAAGGAATAACAAGGAAAAGATATGGCTGAAGTAGAATAAGTGCAAGCAGGAAAGTAACAGGAGATGAGGCTGGGGATGTGGAGGGCCAGTAGTGATACAGGGCATGCATGGATGGTCTTAGAAACTATGGTGAGGATTTTGACTTTCATTCTGGATGAAACAGGAACGATTGCAGAGTTTTGAGCAGGGGACAGACGGGATCTACTTATGCTGTAAGTCAGGTCAACTATAATAATAACTATTGTAAATTATTTAAACTTCCCTGTTGTAAAAGAGAAATTCTCAGATTCATTCAAACATGATTGATATAGAAAAGCTGAAAATTCATATCCTTTGCCCACTTTTTGATGGGGTTGTTTTTTTCTCGTAAATTTGTTTGAGTTCTTTGTAGGTTCTGGATATTAGCCCTTTGTCAGATGAGTAGATTACAAAAATTTTCTCCCATTCTGTAGGTTGCCTGTTCACTCTGATGGTAGTTTCTTTTGCTGTGCAGAAGCTCTTTAGTTTAATTAGATCCCATTTGTCAATTTTGGCTTTTGCTGCCGTTGCTTTTGGTGTTTTAGACATGAAGTCTTTGCCCATGCCTATGTCCTGAATGGTACTACCTAGGTTTTCTTCTAGGGTTTTTATGGTATTAGGTCTAACATTTAAGTCTCTAATCCATCTTGAATTAATTTTCGTATAAGGAGTAAGGAAAGGATCCAGTTTCAGCTTTCTACTTATGGCTAGCCAATTTTCCCAGCACCATTTATTAAATAGGGAATCCTTTCCCCATTTCCTGTTTCTCTCAGGTTTGTCAAATATCAGATGGCTGTAGTAGACATTTCTCAAAAGAAGACATTCATACAGCCAACAGACACATGAAAAAATGCTCATCATCACTGTCCATTTGAGAAATGCAAATCAAAACCACAATGAGATACCATCTCACACCAGTTAGAATGGCGATCATTAAAAAGTTAGGAAACAACAGGTGCTGGAGAGGATGTGGAGAAATAGGAACACTTTTACACTGTTGGTGGGATTGTAAACTAGTTCAACCATTATGGAAAACAGTATGGCGATTCCTCAAGGATCTAGAACTAGATGTACCTTATGACCCAGCCATCCCATTACTGGGTATATACCCAAAGGATTATAAATCATGCTGCTATAAAGACACATGCACACGTATGTGTCTTGCGGCACTATTCACAATAGCAAAGACTTGGAATCAACCCAAATGTCCATCAGTGACAGACTGGATTAAGAAAATGTGGCACATACATACCATGGAATACTATGCAGCCATAAAAAAGGATGAGTTTGTGTCCTTTGTAGGGACATGGATGCAACTGGAAACCATCATTCTTAGCAAACTATCACAAGAACAGAAAACCAAACACCGCATGTTCTCACTCATAGGTGGGAACTGAACAATGAGATCACTTGGACTCGGGAAAGGGAACATCACACACCAGGGCCTATCATGGGGAGGGAGGAGGGGGGAGGGATTTCACTGGGAGTTATACCTGATGTAAATGACGAGTTGATGGGTGCTGACTAGTTGATGGGTGCAGCACACCAACATGGCACAAGTATACATATGTAACAAACCTGCATGTTATGCACATGTACCCTAGAACTTAAAGTATAATAATAATAATAAATTTTTTAAAAAAAGAAAAGAAAAGCTGAAAATTAAGGATTGACAGAAGATGTAAAGGAGAAAAAGAGAAAACAGCAGCTGCAGAATTAAAATCATACAAAACCAAATTCGAGGCAAAAAAATACAAAGGACAGAGAAGAATGGATCATATTGGTAACAAACACAATCACTAGAAAGTTATGGTAGTTTACGTATTTTCAGAGAACTAAAAATAACATCAGGTATATAAAGCAAAAACAGAAATTCAATTAAAATTATAGCCCAACTAAATTAGTCATGTTAGGAGACTTTAACACATCAAAAAGATAAGTATTTCATAAAAAAAGAGGATTTAAATAATAATACCCTTGAATTTGTATCTATAGTATCTTTGTACATATGCCTCTGACAAAATATCATTACTTGCAAACACTAATGGAAGATTTGTTCTGAAAAATTTACCATGAAATAGACCACAAAGAACATCTCAACATAGAGATCATAAGGCTACATTCTCATTGTGTAATAAAATAAAACCAGAAATAAAAATAAAAGGGCTGGCAAAAAAATTTAACTGCTTGGGATTATAAAACTTTTATTCTAGTAAAAGATGAAATCAAAACAAAAGGTTTAGACTACAGCTATACACAAATAAAAATGTAATGTAATAAAACAATGAATTTAAACCAAAGCACAATTCTAAGGAATATTTATATCTTTACAGACCTAATAAAAAATATGAATGCTTAAAAATAAAATAACCAAGCATTTATCTTAAGAAACTAGATGCAGAACAATAGCAAAACATAAATATAGGCAAGAAGTTTATAAAAATGAAAATTGAAATTAATAAGGTTGTAAAAAATCTGCATTGATAGTATTTATTGGGTGTCTACTATATTTGAAATGCTGTTTCAGGAGCTTAACTCATTTAGTACTGTTATGATCCCCATTTTATAAATAAAGAAAGCACAGGGAGATTAAGCAACTTGTTCCCAGTACCACAGCTCCCACGTGACAGAGGCAACACTGGGATTCCATCCCATTCTCCATCACTGTGCTCATTGTCAGGTCCACATTCCCTGTCCACTTCTCTTTTCAGTGCTATGCTGAACAATGGGTTCTTTATGGAAACTCTGCCATACTCATTCAAATGGCCCTTTTTTATTTGATGCCCCCAAAAAAACAAATTGTCAGTTTTAATATCTAAATCTTCACATCTAGATAAAAATGGAAAAATGTGCCTAAGTAAATTTTAACAATTTATATATTTTACTTAGCTGTAGTCAAGCTCTGTCACCTTCTTTTTTGATTGACTCTTTTTAAAAATAATGCTGCTATAAATATTTGTGAGATTTTGTGTGAACATAAATTTTCTTTTAAAAAATTTTAACTGATAATTATATTATGGTGTACAATGTACTGTTTCAAAATATGTATATATTGTGAAATGAACAAATCAGACTAATTAACATATTGATCACCTCACATGGTTATCATTTCTTTGTAGCAAGAACATTTTAAATCTACTCTTTTTAGTAATTTTGGATTACACAATACGTTATTATTAACGATAGTTACCATGCTGTGCAGTGCATCACCAGAACTTATTCCTCCTGTCTAACTGAAACTTTATGCCCTTTGACCAGTTGCCCCTTTGCTTGCATGGCCTTCCCAACCCGCATGACCTCTAATAACTGACATTCTACTCTGTACTTCTATGAGTTTGACTTTTTTAGATTCTACCTATAAGTGAGATCATACAGTATTTGTCTTTCCATACTACCTACCTTATTTCACTAGGCATAATGCCCTCTAGATTCCTCCCCCTATAGATTCATCTGTGTTGTGACTAATATAGAATTTCCTTCTTTTTTTAAGTATTCCGTTGTGTATATATATACACCGTATTTTTCAAATCCATTCGAATATCCATTGATGGGCACTTTATGTTGTTTCCATATCTTGGCTACTGTGAATAATGCTGCAATGAACATAGGAGTGCAGACATCTCTTCAACATACTGATTCCAATTCCTTTGGGTATATACCCAGAACTGGGATTGCTGTATCATATGCTAGATCTATTTTTAGATTTTTAGGAACTTCCATACTGTTTTCCAAAGAGGCTGTGCTAATAATGTACATTCTCAGCAACAATGTACAAGGATTCCCTTTTCTCCACATTCTCGTCATTGGCCCTTGCTTGTATCTTTTTATTATTGTCTATGTTAAAATCACTTTTCCCAAAAGCTGGAAGCAAACCAAGGCACAGGAAACTGGTAAATTTTTCCCACTTATTTTTAGATCTGATAAAATTTTTTTAAATGCTAAATTAATTGTCTCAAATGAAAAAATTATGTGTAGTTTTAATTTTTCCTTAATATTCCTTTTCATCCAGTACCATAAATTGAGATTTAACTTTTCTTGGGAAGGAAGAATATGTATGCATGCATGTGTGTGTAACAAAGAGACTGAGGTTTACTTAAAAATAGAAAAGAAAGACCATTTTTATAATATAGTCATATATAGGTAAGGAACTACGACCTCATATTCCAGCTCCCTTCAGTTAATCATACTACTATAAAGTCCTCACCACAGCACACCAAAAGTAAAACTTGTATTGACAAAGATTTCAACCACTGTTGCTGAGTTGGTCACTATATGTCTATTTATATTCTTGTTTGTGTATATTATGTATATATGCAAATATATATGCATATAAAGATAATTATGTTAATAGATATAGACATATATATATATGTAACATAGACACACATTAACTTGTTCAAATGAATATAAACACATGTACTGGTGCTTTCATAAAATATAATATATTCCAAATTGAGTTCTGGATTCAATTTGTATGTTCAGTTTTACTCTGTCTTCCCCTGAGAAAGCTTTTAAATATATCTGGGGCAAAAATGTTGTGGTAGTTTCAGCTGTTCCTGCAACCACTTTCGCTGTTTGTGTCATTATTATTGCTGCATAATCTGAACATAAAAAAACATGGTGCTGTAACAAATGACTTCCCACTACTGACAGTTATAGCAGCAGCATTTCAATACTGATGAAAAATTTCCCAGCAAGATATCTGGCCAGGTTTACATAAACCAAACAGGAAATGGCTGCCACTATTCACATTAAATACAAACCATTTGGTGTAACTTTATCTATGTTTTACATTAATATAAAACCTCTTTCATTCTCAACTGGTGAAATTTCATCAGTATTAAGATTTGAAAAAGTAACTTGAGATTTCTTATGGAGTATTCTTGTTTGTCCTTTGATAAGATCTTTTAAAGGTAATTGTTGAAAAGTTTTTTAGTTTTTGATTCTTTAAATTTTATGAACTTTGTAAATTTTTATGATAGGGAGAGGTTTGTTACGACTTTTTCCCAATGGACTGCTAATAGAAGTTAGCTTGTGTAGCCCATGTGCTAGATGCTGTCAGTATCAAACTGCCTTTGACTTTCACACCTCTCAGGGGACTAGTAATTGTTGTGTTCAAACAGCCTGTAATTGTGATCCCGCTGGCTTTCTCAGTACGCTTCTGGCTATTAGAATCATTAAACAACTCAGCACCTGTTAACAGCATTGTAAATATTCAACCCTGCTTGTGTGCAGGTTGAGTCCAATATAGAGAAATCTTACAGAGTTCAGTCTCATAAATTAGAGCTTCTGACAAGTCAATTATTGTGAAACTGGGTTTCTCTGTGAAATAAATGAAATAGCATGCTGACAAAAAGGTAGGCTGTCTGTTTATGGCAAAGAGAAGATAATGACTTGATGATTCAATGCAGTGAACATGAAACTACATTTTATCCTTTACCCATAATTAAACAGTTGTGAAATGTTTGTGTTTAAATAATCAGTAAATTACAAATTTTGTACTGTGGAGAGTGCAATATGAAAACAGACCTTTTTACTTAGCTGTTGCATGCTTTTTCAAGTTAGTAAAGTGATTATTAAAATTAATGACATGTAATGTTTTAAGCTAAATGCTTATAATTGTTCAGGCTAGAAGTTGCACGGTAGCTAAAAAAAAGTTCACCTCATAGAAGTAAAGGCTATGTTATGCTACTAATAGAGATCATATAAATCTGTACTCTATCCCTTATATTAACTCCCAAAATTTTATGTAACCTAAAAAACTTCATTTACATTTAAATTATTTTACAGTGTCTCACAAATTGTATATCTAATTTAGATGTAACAATACCTTACTTTTATAAGGATTTGAAGATATTTTAAATGCCCTTAGAACCTCAGTCCAAATATTGACAGAGAATAGTATTTGGTAAAGATCAGTGAAGTTCAATTTACTTGAATTGAATTTTGTATTTCTTCTGTTATGCAAGTCAATAAGAATGTTGGTAACCACATTTAGAAAAAAAAACTGTATTAAGAATAAATAACAATGAAATGTGTATGTTTTCTGCACAAAGAAATGTGAACTTTTAGCAAGTTAGATTATGAATAATATTTTAGTGGAGTCATCATATAATTTATTGTAATCTCAGAAACATCATTTACGTTGATTTTTTTTTTTTTTTTGGCAATGTACTTTAAATGTTTATGCAATATTTACCCTGACTATATTTTATCTGGATGAAAACCACAAATTTGTCTTTAAAAAGTCCCAATACGCTTAAATAAACAGACTTTAGACGGGATATTAATCCATTGAAATATACTTTGTAAACATAGTAAACAAAATAAAGCAAATATAGTAAATAAAATAAGATAAATATTTAAAAGAACCTGTAATTTTTTTCAAGGTAATTTTTTTTCATTGATAGTTTTAAGGGTTATTTGTAAATGTACCAAATTTATTCATTAAAGCATAAAATAATAAAGTTGACATCCCAGTTATATATAGGACAATGGCTTATGGTAATCAGTAACAGCATCCATTAGTTTTCTAATGACCTAGTAAATGTATAGATGAAAGTAGAATTTTAGTTTTTTTGTATTTCACTGTAATATTTTCAAAATACTTTCTTTCTGTAATGTCAGTTACATAAAGAATTGTTTGTTCCAAGATCAAGGCAGACAGATTTGGTTTAAAAAAAGAATAGTTTGATTCTTACTCTACAAATCGTACTACTTAGTATCCTGGGCACATTTTTACTAGTGTTTTCAATTTAGAAATAACTTTATCAGTTATGTATTAGTCCTGACAGCTAAAAATGATATTGGAAAATTTATAGACTTAGCAAGCGAAAAGAATATGGAATACAAAGTAAGCACTTATGTTGTAGAAAGTTTAACTGATGAATTTCATTTCTTGGGAAACAATGAAGGAGAAAAAATATTTTTAAAATTTGGAATGACTTTGGATATTTGTATCTTTTATATGACTTGAATGTCCAGAATTTTTATTTTCACCTCTAAAGCAGAAGACATTATTCTAACTAAATACTCCTCCTTAGTCATTTTCCAAAATAAAAGAAATTTTTTCTAGTGGTTAATAATTTTGGTTTTTCACTTCCATAGTTATACGTAAATTTGAACATTTTGTTTAATGACAGCACTAGGTTTAGTACTTATTTATCTCTTAATTGATTAATATTGCTTTATTTTGGTCCATGCCAAGAGCTTTTCTAGAAAAAGCAGTAACTTTTCGATAGATAAAATTAAAGTAACTATTCCTTTTTAATGGAAGTTATTTTCCCAAATAAATTCCAGTAATGCCTTACTATAATAATTTTTATGTAATGGAGCCTCTCATATTTGGGTATACCAAGCCATTTGCACTAACTTTTCTTTCTAATGAAAATATGTCCTGACATTATTAGTCCTGCTTTGTGTATTTTTAAATTTTTTTTATAATTTACTGACCCCAAGTCTCTTCCTTTGAAGAATGAAAAATATCACAAAAATTGTCATCTAGATAGTGTTCTTCATTGCTCTCAAGTTGTGGCTTTCTTTAGTCCTCTCCCATTTGAAATTGTTAGCACCCTTTTCCCAGACTGTGAATATTCCCTTCCTAGTCCTATACAGATGTAAAACCATTATGATGGGGTCTTACGGATGAGAACCTATTCTCTAAGACTACTTTCCACTGCCATTCTTTGATGTGGATGGGGAAAAGCGAGGTAGGGCATATAAATTACTCATGCTGATTAGGATACAGGGTTCACCTAGCAGGAATTAGGGAACTGCCAAGATTGTGGGTGTAGTCACTTGCTCTTCGGGTCTATTTCCAGGCACAGATCCCCAGTGGCCTTAGGGTTTTGCCAAGAACTTCTCAGTGTTGCAGGGAGGCACAATCAGGTGAAATGGATGTCCGTAGGCTTTTTGCTTGGAAAATATACAGAGCTGGACTTATGTATTTTTCCTGTATTGAGGTTTGGTTAGAACGCTTTATTTTTACCCTGCTGATGTCCCTTCTAGTCATTAGGATGGCATTTATTCCCTAAGCACTAGGGAAACAATAATTGAATAAATTGCCTAAATGTAGTCATCTACCACCCAAGATTAATATTTCTGTGAGTTTTATGAAGTTAATGAGGATAGGTTTTATAATAAAAGGGGATTATATTTATATGTAGTCTGTGAAACTGATGTGATAGTTTTAGTAGAAAATATCTTGAAACGAATAATAACCTTGCTTGTTTTCTAGCTACTACAATTTGGGTGATGTGAGCCATGATTCTGTGAACAAGTTTCTGTCCCATCTGATTGAGAAGTCCCTGATTGAATTGGAACTTTCCCACTGTATTGAAATTGGAGAGGTACGACTTAGTCATATGCATTCTAATTGAAAAGATTGCCCAGCTTTTTAACAGGTCTTTTGCTTCTAATACTATCAATATTTTTAACAAAATTGTTTCAAAAGCAGCTGTCTGAATTACTAATTTTATAAAGATACATACTTTCATGTACTCTTCATTTGTTATTCTTTTGAAACAGGATAATCGCAGCATTGAACCTCTAACTTATGGCCGAATTGCCTCGTATTACTATTTGAAGCATCAAACAGTTAAAATGTTCAAGGACCGCTTGAAGCCTGAATGCAGTACTGAAGAATTGCTTTCAATTCTAAGTGTGAGTTTTTCATATATTTCGTATCTTCTTTTTTAATTTAGGGTTTAAAGTTTTGCCACCTAGTTTGTCTTGAAATTTAACAGAAACCATTTATAAAGCCCTTTCCTCTGTTAAACAGGGTCACTACAAAGCAACACATATAGACTAAGATGCCCATAGATAAGGTGACCACATAATATATCATCAAAATTTGGACCCTTCTGAGTGTGGAGTGAGGCCCTATTAATATTTAAGCCAGGATAATAGATGTAAACCGGATTGTCCTGAGCAAGGCAAGTCATCACCCTATCCTTAAATATAGTAGCCTCTTTGAATTATGATTGAAAACTTTTCTTATTGCTTTTTTGGATAGTTCCTGTTGAATACTTATCTGTGATGCTGCTGAAGTTTCTTTCATAAGCATCCACACAGTTAAGTTCTTAGAATTAATGTCAGTACAGCTGTTTATCCCCCATCCCCACAAACACCCTTACCAAAAAAATGACCACAGTTATATCACATGGTAAAAAACTATACTTTGTTCATTTTTCCTTTTTTTGCCAAATAGCTAAGAAATTGATATTAGAAGCATCTTGTCTACCTTTCTTTCTACATAATGTATCCTTCTGGCTTTTTTTCACTTTGTTGATTTTAAGTGTAATAATTTACCACAAATCTTTGTTAACACATTAGTTAGGATATTCATATATTCTGACTGTTATCCTTCAGATGTGTTGGTGCTTTTTTAAAAAGTTAAGAACAATTGGACCATTCTGTCTTTAAAGTCCTTCTGTTATAAATTCATTGATTCTGTGGTAGTTCCCTGAGTAACTTTTTTCCTTCCTCTTCTATTGCTTTATCATTCTCAATAAGCTTCAGTATCCTATTCCTAGGTTTTAAATTTCTCAGTTTTTTCCCCTCCAAGAAACTAGTTTGTAAATTTTGTGCCCAGCATAGTGCCACGTACATTTTAGTGAGTTTGAAAATATTTATTAATGAATTGATGAATAGATGGAAGGATAGGTGGATCCTGTAGTAATCAGTTTTCTATTTGCTCTGTAGAAAAGAATAGAGGACTAAAGTATATGAGGTAGCTACCAAAAAATATTTTTTTAAAATTAAAAATTTATTTCTGATGGAAGAGTACAAAGTATAAAAACTTTTTTAGATCCTTAAGAATGATATTTTTATCAGCTTCTAGCCAAAGATTCAAAAAAGTAGGATTTCTCTCGGGGAGAGACTGTTAGCACAGGCAGCAAAATAATGGTTAATAAATTTGGGCATGCCTCTTAAATTAGTATCTGTTAGATTTAAGACTATAATTTATTTCGTATTTATCTAATCTCATATTTAAGCATACTTTTCTGCCTTGGAAACGTATAATAACAGCTAACACCTTTGAGCAGTTTTTACGCACTAGACATTAAGAACTTTAAATTAATAAACTAATTTAATCCTCACAACAACCGCTCATTTGATGTTAATAACATCCCATCATTTTTCCCATTTTAAAGATTAACCATCTTGTCCAAAGTGAGTAGCTTGCAGTGAAGCACCAGAATATGGGCCCTGAAACCATCCTACTATACTGCCTCTCAAGTCATACACATACACACACACACACACACACACACGCACACACACGCACACAGTTAGGTGGAAGGCATTGAGGTGGGAGGTACAAAGTAACAAGTTAAAACTAGATACACGCTGTAAAGGAAGTTTGTGAGAATCATATGCCTACTACATTCTGTACCCCTGTTTACTCCACTAAAAAAGCCAAAAAAAACCTTAAAATCCCAGGGAAATTAAACATTTGCTTTAGTCTTCTCTTTGAAAAGGCATTGATCACGAAAGGTCTGTTCCCATCCTGTCAGCAGCATGTTTCTTTCTGGCATTACACTATATGAAACCAGTTATGCTAATCTGTTGGTATATTTTTGTTATATATTTTGTTAAAATAAAGTCAGTTCTGAATTTATTTTACCTTTTACACAAAAGGTCTGTTCCCATCCTGTCAATAACTGAATAAATGGAACCATCTGAAAATATGTGTAAGGAAAGCTATATAGTGGAATATTTATATAGATATGATATAGTCTACCCCATAAAAATTTCCACAGCAAGAATATCTTCTCTCATGGTGTTTAGTCCAAGGAGCTCTCGGCTTGCACTAGATATTGTCTCAGTCTCTATTATCTCAATGAGGGTTCATTCTGAATGAAGAACCATAGGACTCACATTGACAAGAAGATATGTAGGTATCACACTGTTTTCTTAATTTCTTGCCTAGGAATTATTCTTTGTTCACTAGCAAACACTATGTGTAACTACCAGCAAAATCCTAAATAATACAGCAAGATTGTAAAATTATGGTATAATTTCCAGAAATCGTTCTTCTTAAGTTTCTTTAAATGACTTTTTTTTAACCATGAAAAGACTACCAAATGACTCACAGAACCTCAGTATCCTCCCTACTTTTGCCTCCAAAAATGCATATTAATATCATTGTGGTTTTAAAGTAAGGAGAAACTAGTAGTCAGACAGAAGCAGTAGGGAACAGGATGATAAAAACATAAGAAGATGAGGAAAGCTGTGGGGATAACATTAGTTTTTCAAAGATCTGTTTCCATTGTCATTGCTTTTGTTATCGTAATACTTAAAGTCATATCATGTTTTTGTACAACTCACTCATGTAACATTCATTATTAATGCTTCCTTTTACTAAGATACATTCACTGATGTTTCTAAAGTCATTTTTAATCTTTAGTTTTTAAATTTTTAGTGTTTCTGATAACATTACAACTGAAATACTTCTATTTTTTTTGAGTATTACTTTGAACTTTCCATAATATTTTCTTAAATTTTATTAGTGAATAAAGTTTTCTTATTTCTTAAGCTACCCATTAAATTTGTCTTTTGGTTTTCAGGATTTTGGGGTATTAATAACATATAGAAATTAGGTTCATTAAGATTTTTCTTTTGGGTCCTCTGAATATATGCATTGTGATGATTGTGGGCACAAAAAATAAGCTAAAAGGTAATCATAAATTGGAAAAAAAAGAATATTAAAACATGAATTCACTCTTACCAAACATTTCTAAATATATAAACCTATTATTTCTCTCCAATTATCATCAAAACGTAGTTTCAAGTGATAGTCTTTTGATGGTATCTAGTCCTAACTGATGGTACCCTCTTTTGGACCTTTTCTTCCTTTAGAGAATATAAGTATTTATAATCTTGTACTGAGCTATACGGTTTTCTCTTTTTTAAAAAATGAGTTGGAATTCTTACCCTTTATGTGGTCATTTTGCATACTACTATTAACTTTTCTGAAATAAGAATTAGAATTTCCAGAATACAAAATCAGTGTACACAAATCAGTAGAATTTCTATACACCAAAAACATGCAACCTGAGAGCCAAGTCAAGAATGCAATCCCATTCACAATAGTGACTAAAAGAATAAAATGCCTAGAAATACATCTGACCAAAGAGATGAGAAACCTCTATAATGAGAATTACAAAACACTGCTCAAAAACAATCAGAGTTGATGCAAACAAATGGAAAAACATTTCATATTCATAGATAGGAAGAATCAATATTGTTAAAATGGCCATACTGCCCAAAGCAATTTATACATTCAGTGCTATCTCTAACAAACTACCAATGACATTCTTCACAGAATTAGGAAAGACTATTCAAACTTTATATGGATCCAAAAAGCTTGAATAGCCAAGGCAATCCTAAACAAAAGGAACCAAGCTAGAGATATCATGTTACCTGACTTCAAACTATACTACAAGGCTACAGTAACCAAAACAGCATGGTGCTAGCACAAAAACGGACATAGACTGATGGAACAGAATAGAGAGCCCAAAAGTGAAGCCACATACCTACAACCATCTAATTGTCAGCAAAAAGAATGAGAAAAAAGACTCCCTATTCAATAAGTGGTGCTGGTATAATTGCCTAGCCATATGCAGAAGATTGAAATAGGACCCCTTCCTTACCCAAATACAAAAGTCAACTCAAGATGGATTAAAGACTTGAATGTGAAACCTAAAACTACAAAAACTCTGGAAGATAACCTAGGAAATACCATTCTGGACATAGGCCCTGGCAAAGATTTCATGAAAAAGACGCCAAAAGCAGTTGCAACAAAAACAAAAGTTGACAAATGAGACCACATTAAACTAAAGAGCTTCTACATAAGAAAACAAACTATCAGTAGAGTAAACAGACAGCCTACAGAATGGGAGAAAATATTTGCAAACTATTCCTCTGACAAAGGTCTAATATTCAGAATCTGTAAGGAACTTAAACAAATTAACAAGCAAAAAAACCAAACAACCCCATTAAAAAGTGGGCAAAGGACATGAACAGATACTTTTTAAGAGAAGATATACATGTGACCAACAAGCATATGAAAAAAATGCTCACCATCACTAATTATTAGAAAAATGCAAACCAAAACCACAATGAGATACCATCTCACACCAGTCAGAATGACTGTTATTTTAAAAGTCAAAAAATAACAGATGCTGGTGAGGATGCAGAGAAAAGGCATCATGTATACACTGCTAGTAGAAATGTAAATTAGTTCAGCCATTGTAGAAAGCAGTGTGGCGATTTCTCAAAATGCATTGCTGATAGAAATGTAAATTAGTTCAGCCATTGTGGAAAGCGGTGTGTAGATTTCTCAAAGAACTTAAAACAGAACTACCACTTGACCCAGCAATCCATTATTAGGTATATACCCAAAGGAATAAAAATTGTTCTGCCATAAAGACACTTGCACACATATGTTTATCGCAGTACTATTCACAATATCAAAGTCATGGAATCAACCTAAATGCCCATCAACAGTAGACTGTATAAAGAAAATGTGGTACATACATACCATGGAAAACTATGCAGCCATAAAAAAAGAATGAAATCATATTCTTTGCAGAAACGTGGATGGAGTTGGAAGCCATAATCCTACGTGACACACAGGAATAGAAAACCAAATACCACATATTCTCACTTATAAATGGTAACTAAACATTGAGAATACACGGACACCAAGAAGGGAACAACAGACATAAGGGCCTACTTGAGTGTGGAAGCTGGGAGGAGGGAGAGGATCCAAAAACTACCTATTGAGTACTATGCTTATTACCTGGGTGACAAAATAATCTGTACCCCAAACCACTACAATACACAATTTACCTGTGTAGCAAACTTGGTCATGTAACCTTGAACCTAAAATTAAAGTTTAATTAATTAATTACTTAATTGATTAACAGAAGATTGTCAGGATTGGTAAAAATTCTATATATTATATCTGTTTATATGTTATCCTTTGAATTCTCGCCTTTTATGTTATTTTTCTTTATATGTAGAATGGTTGGGGTCAGCCTGGTAGTTTTCAGAATGATATTATATTGACAATATCACCCTTTGACCAAAGAATGGAGGCAACAGACAGTTTCTGAGTTTGCAGATGAAGCTGAATTTTTCCAAATAGTATAGAGCTAAGCTAAAGGAAATTGTCTAAAAAAAATTTTTAAGAATATATTTCAATGTGCATATCTTGAATAACTTACCTTTAAGTATTACTCTCCATTTTTTCATACTCAATTTCGTTGTTCACTGTTCTACCCACAGACTATATATTGATTCATCAAAAATAAAAATATATTTATTGTGTGTCTACAATGTATAAGGCACTTTCTAGGGGCAAGATACAGAACAATGAACATTAGTGGCAAACTTCCTTTGTGTATGTGTAAGAGTGTGTGTGTGTGTATGTGTGTGGGTGAGTAGGTGTGTGTGTGGTCATACACAGATAAATTATGGACAATGGTAGTAAACCATGAAAGACACTTGCACTTTGGTGTTGCTACTGACTGAAATCATCAGCTCAGTGTGATGCTCTAAGGATGACAGCAGATGTTGCCCATTATCAAAAAGAATATCTAAAAACAAAACAGGAAATAGTTATGTTAATCGTCCAGATGGAGAAGACTTGCTATATACATTTCCGGTGGCCTCAGATCAAAAGGACATCAGAGAAAGTCTGAATGTGTCCAAAATGAGCTACTCGAATGTTAGAAGACATGTGATTAGAGCACTTTGGTCTAGAGAAGCAAAGGCTTTGAATCAATGGGACCAAAATTGAAATCATGAATAGAGGCCCTCTTTGGATCTTGAAAACAGTAACTTTTTCACAGTTAGTATGAGGTTCCATCTGATCCTGCAAGAAATGAACTCAGAGGATTTATTACTTCAATTGACGGATATAACATAGGCCAAAAATTTATAGATTCAAAAAGAGATGGGATAAATTTATTAAAAGTTACTGAAGAACTAAAATAGAAAATGGAATTGTGACTGTCATATTTGGTATGATAGGTGAGTTTTTTTTTTTTTTTTTTTTTTTTTTAAACAAAGCAGGGATCAGGATTGGACCTGCCTGGCATGTGCATGAATTTTTTCTGTTGGAGCTCTAGATACTTTAGGAATGGTTTCATTCTTCAGAGTATTGTGGACTTTTTTTTTTTTTTTTTTTTTTTTTTTTTTTTTTTTTTTTTAGTGTTAAGTTCTTTTTTTTTTTTTTTTTATTATTAAACTTCAAGTTGTAGGGTACGTGTGCACAACGTGCAGGTTTGCTACATATGTATACTTGTGCCATGTTGGTGTGCTGCACCCATCAACTCGTCATTTACATCAGGTATAACTCCCAATGCAATCCCTCCCCCCTCCCCCCCTCCCCATGATAGGCCCCGGTGTGTGATGTTCCCCTTCCCGAGTCCAAGTGATCTCATTGTTCAGTTCCCACCTACGAGTGAGAACATGCGGTGTTTGGTTTTCTGTTCTTGTGATAGTTTGCTAAGAATGATGGTTTCCAGGGACTTTTAAAAAAAAAAAAAATGTGGCAGTCTGCTAATACTTGCAGATACTAATTCCTGTTGATTATTATTCCATTATATGAAACTATTCAGTCAACAGTTGAGAAAGGAAATACACTCCCACTCATTTTTTATCTCCTGTAACATCTCTTTTGAGACTTCCATTTTTATTTATTCTTCTTTCCTAGAAGCTTAGCTGATTCTGGCTTAGGTTTTTAGATATCGTCATCTTTAAATGATAGTAAAATACTCTAGTCTGGGTGTAAAGCAAAGATTCTATTGAAACTATTTCTCTTCACTAATCTCCTTCTACAATAGAAACCCATTTATTTAAATCCCGTATTTTCCATATAGCCATTAAAAAATGTTAATTACTTTTTATTGAGAACCCACTACATGCTAGGCAGTTTATATACATTATTTATAAGCATCAAATAGCCCTTCAAGTTAAGTGTTAATATGTAAATAATGAAATTGAATTTTAATGAGATTAAGTTGTTATAGCTTCTATAGAAAGTAACTCCTTAGAACTTTTTCCTATGCTTTATTTCCTCTCCTAGACATACTCTATCTTTATCCTATTATTTCATTCCAGCTGTAAAAAATTTTTAAAGCATTGACATGTAAGATATATACTTTTTAAAAATTAAGAACCAGAGTTACTTTTAAAATTATGTATGACCTTGTAACTAGAATTTTAAGTATTAAATACAGATCTTAATTACTAACAAAATAATTATTTCACCTTTTTTTTTTATTGAAGACATTATTTTAGGTTTTAAACAATCTGATGCTATTTTGGAAAACGTTAGGTATTTTATAAGAACCCTTGCCAAGTTTTTTCTAACACCATGAATTAATAAGCTCCGTAATTAAGGCAGCTGCTTCACACCTCTACTGTTAACCAGTGACATTACATCTGTCTTGCTCCATTGATGCCCTCCTCCTAGTTATTGAAGCATTTAGCAGTTTTAGCAACAGGGATTACATGGTATGGAGTAAGTAGTCTAATTAGATATAAGTAAAAATCCTGAGGGAAAAGGACATTTTGAAAGTAATTTGAAGAATCTCTTAATGATGTTGGCACTGAAATCCGAAGTCCAGAGTAGAAAGTGCCTGTCATCGTGGCAAACCAGGATCATGATCTGATATGTTCTGTGGACTTTTAGAAGGTAGCCTATTTTAAAACTGGAAGAGAAATGAAAAGCTTCAAAGTTAGGGAAAATTTGTTTGAACATATTTTTCAGAATATGCTTGCTATAATATTGATAATTTTGAAAGAAAACAAAATATGCCCCACATGTCTTATGTCTCAATAATTTTCAGTTAATTTGTATAATATACAGTTGGTTGTTACGGTACTTATGACAACATGAAATGAGATTTTATTTATATATCAAATATTTAATTAAAAGTAGTGAAATTCTTATTTTCACACAAGCTTGGATATTGACTAAAAGAATGAGTTTCATGTCTAAATGTAAATATAACTATTCCAAATTTAGAAAAGTACCAGAACAATAGGATTTTTATGTGTCAATAAATGTCCAGGTTTCACAGTTCTCTGTACTGTTCTCTTTAAAAGCATGCTGATTCTTTGCTCTGCCTGTATATAGAATATTTTCAGTAATATAACATCTTTAATACTTGAATTTTATCATGTTTGAGGCACAACTACAAATTGTTTTGTAGGAAAAATTGCAAAAATAGCTTTCATAAACATATAAGGTTGAAAAAATAAGCAAGAATGTTTTTATAAGGGAGAAATTTAAAGCTAAATAAAAAGGACAAGCCAGTTATGAATAGCATTGGTAGGGAACCCAGCATGTAAAAAAAGTTAAAGAGTTTATTAAAGGAAAAATGAAAGAAAGGAAGGTTAACTGAATAACAGTGAACACCACCAACCTCATGGCCTTCCATTTCCAAATAACCTCCTGACAATCACAGGATCCCATCTGCTACTCTTTATCTTCTTAGTGGGGAAACCTAATGGGATATCTTCCAGGCTTTGCGAGAAGAGCTTCCCTAACTCTCAGGCTGGGAAGCTGCCTGGCATCTTTTGGAGAGGCACAGATGGCAACTGTCTTGAAAAAAGGTATCTTTCTTCTTCTCTTGGTCTCTTTCCCTTGAGACCTTCCATGTTCTCCATTATTTCTTAACTTCTAACCTTCTGCACTTACAAGCTTTCTTTAACATAGAGAAATGAGATATTTTCCCAATAGAAGTCCTCAATCTCAAATATATCTATTGTGATTTAGTAGGTTATAGGTTTTTAAGCTGTTATGTTCCAACAAGCATAAAATGTATTTGTAATACTGTCTGGAATTTGTCCTGTTTTAAATTTTTGTTCTTTTTTTGTTTTTCTTAATTACTTTTGATTTCCTAAATTGTCCCACAGATTAAGATTAAGAATCAATTACCAGGATTCCAAATGTTGGTGATTAAATAGGAAATGAGTTTAGATTTAGGAATGAGTTTTAGTTATTGAAGAAATGTATTTAGATAACAAAATATATTTCTTTTATTATCTACCAGTTTAACTGTCTCATTTAAAAAGAAAATGGCCCAACCTTGCCCAAGATGACACAACTACTATGGAAAAATAATATAAAAACTCAGCTCCCAACAGGGAAAGGGCAGTGTTAGAATTTGTATCTCCTGGCAACCTTTTGAATGTCCTGTCTTGTTTCCCATTTCTGTTTTGTACTTTTCTTTTTTCCTTCTTTTTACATCTTATTTTGCTCTTTTATCTAAATTTACAAAGTAAGGTACATAAAAAGGTTGCACCCATAAATTTCTCTGCCAAAGCTATCTGTAAAAGATACTTTTAGCTTGTCATTTATTAAAATTTGCTATGTATTCTATCCAATACTCAGTGCATTTGGGGAATACCAAACAAACGGAGACAGATCCGTATTTTTTCAAGAAGATTTATACTAGAGCCCTAAAAGCTTAATGAAAACAAAGGCATAAGCTTGTATCTATCTCTGTCTGCCATTGCTGCTCAATATAGCTTTATCTAAGCATGGCAAGTGTTTAGTTCTACCTACAGCATTCAAGTCTAAAAGAGTTGCTGACATTGTCCTCCCCCAAAGAGTTACCAGCCTGTCCTATGGGCAAGATTGGAACACCAAGCTCCCGGGGGCACATAAGAACATTTACAAAGGGTACTCCAACTAAACATTTTTAAATCGCAAACATAATCTTGGTTGGGTTTATATAAATTAAGTCATATTTATAAAACTTCTATGGTATTTTACTTTCCAGAGAATCTTATTAGGAATTATTTGGCAAAATAAATTATTATTAATCTGTTTTTGAACTTTTTTATTATCAATAGTAACTCTCTGCTTAACTTAGTGATATAATAACTACTTAGAATTGTCATTACACATGCAATCATGTTGGAGAAATAACACTGAAACATATTATCCTACTGGAAATAAAATGTCTTCCCCAAATTTTAACCACCTCTCACTCTACTTTGAGTAAGTAGAGCATTTTTCAGATTTTTTAAATAAGTGGAAAATATGGAAACTTTAATATTGAATTAAGAATATTAAAATCTAATTTTCATATGCTAGAAATTGGCTTCTGCTTAAATGTTTCTAATTTCATCCCAATAAAGTTTAAGTACTCTAAAGTTGTTAGGGTCTCTTTAGTTCAGCAGATGGGCTAATTCAGAAATCAATATGACCTCCTTCCTCCATGAATAATGGTGATTAGAACTGTTTCCAAAAGATTCATGATTCATGCTCCAAATGTCTTCTCAGTACAAATAATACCAAAATGCTGTTTAAACTAAAAGTCATATCATCCTACTTTTTATCATCAGAAAGCAGCTCAGTAGTTAAATAGGAGTGATCATTTCCAATATTTAAGGCCATCTGAATACATTTCAGTATCACTTTTATGTAACAGAGAAAAAGAAAAATTAAGCATGCCAGCATTCAATCCAACCCACTATAAGCAGAGTCCTACAATATTATGTTATTTTGGAAACAGAATTGTAAAAGGAAAAAATAATCATAGAAAATACCCCTTCATGATGAGGGGTATTGTAAACAACTATGTTAACACAGATTAGAACAAAAATTTTTGTTAATTATTTATTATGAAGTATATCCTAATGTGTTTAAAAACAGGTCATTGTGTTTATCTCCTTGCTTTATTGAATCTTGTTTTATATATAATACTACTTTTATAAGTTTTTTAAATTGAAAAGAGGACAGTTACCCTTTCTTAGTTTGTTATTCCTGACAGTGTTTCCCTATGCCCTATTCCCTTTTCATTGATTGTTATCAGATCACCAGTAGTCCTCATACCTTAGCTATTATTTAGCCTGTCTGGGTGCATTCAGACTGCTACAAACAAAAATACCATAGAATAGGTAGCTTTAATAATAGATATTTATTTCTCACCGTTCTAGAGACTATGAAGTACCAAATCAAGGAATCAGCAGATTCAGTGTTTGGTGAGGGCCTGTCTCCTGGTGCATAGATGGCCATCTTCTAGTTGTGCCCTCACATGGCAGAAGTGGTGAGAGATTTCTCTGGAGTCTCCTTTATAAGGGCACTAACCCTATTCATGAGAGTTCTACTTTCATGACCTAATCACTCCCTCCCCAAAACCCCCATCTCCAAACACCATCACACTGGGAGTTCAGGTTTAACATATTAATGTGGGGCAGGGGACACAAATATTCAATCTAGAGCATAGTCTATATAGAGATTTATATCTCCTGATCATTTTCTCACAAGTCTTGTAAGAGTCAATAGTCCATGTGCAGAAAGATTGCAGAGCTATATCTTTTGTGATATCACAAGTATTTGTGTATATTGCCACATCACATTAGCTTTTCACATTATAATGTTACATTATAAAAGAGTTTTTGCCTGTGGGTGATAACTCTGGCTTTCACTGACTCCCATATTCCACAAAGTTACAAAACACACCTGTTGTGAAGAAAATTTTGCATATTAGCTCATCTATCATCTAGTCAATTCACTAAGGTTATAATTCTGATCATGTAAGCTTAGTTATTATGATCCTGGGTTCTGAAATGAAACCTGAACAATTTCAAATACTATCTCTGCCACTTTCTAGACTTTGGACAATGGTACTTACCCTCTGAGCCTCAGTTTCCTCATGAGGTTATTGGAATGATTGCATTAGTTTATATAGGTGAAGTGCATAGAACGATTATTTGCTTATTTGCAGTAATCAGTAAATATTAGCTATTATTTAATAATAGTATTTATTGACCACATATTATATTCCAGCCATACAGCAGAAAACAGAGCTAATGGTTCCACCACTCATGGACCTTACAGTTATAGTGGAGTTGGCCAAGAATAAACACACATGTAATTTCAGGTGAATATAAGTGGTAGATGCAGGGAAAACATGGTAATAATCAGAAGATAATTAGAGGATGCTCTTATTAATAGGATGGTTTACAATGGCAAAGGAAAGCCATTCTGAGAAGATGATATTTGAACAAAGAACTGAATAACATGAAGGAACAAATCATGAGAAAGCCTTGGGGAAGAAATCCCGGGTAGAAGGAAAAGCCAAATGCAAAGGAAGCAGGAGCTGCTTAGAAATTTTAAAGAATAGCAGGAAAGCCAGTATGCTTAAAGTGGAGTGCACACTGAGAGGGCCTAGGAGACAGAGGTGACGTCATCTAGGGCCATAGTAAGGAGTGTTGATTTTTATCCTAAGTGTTCAGTGGAGCCATTGGTGGGATTTTGATCCGATGAGTGATGTGATGTTATTGATAGTGAAAAAGATCATTCTTGCTTTTTTATGGAGAACTGGCTGTTGGAGAGAGTCCACATGAGAGAAGATGGTGGCTTGGATAGAGTGGTTAGAGGTTGAAATGGTGAGTAGTAGTCAAAGCCAGGATATTTTAAAGGTTGAGCCAACAGGAATTAATGATTGATTGATTATAAGTAGAGAATGGAAGATGCTGTCTAGGTTTGGGCCTGAACAATTTGCTGAGAGAGAATACCATTAATTGAGGTGAAAAGCAATGAGTAAAGAGCAAAGTGTGTGTTTGTCTTGGGGAATGGGGGGACTGTGACAGGCATATGGATTCTTTTCCAAGTTTCAAAGTCATGGAATTGGTTGAGATCATCTGGGCAGACAGTATTGACCAGAGGTCTAAAGGTTGAGCTCTTGAGAATGCTAGTATGTAGACGTTGGAGAGAGAAGGAGGAGAAGGTGTGACAGCAAAGAAAACTAGGAGTGAGGAACAACAAGCAAAAAGGAAAACATCCAGGAGAGTGCAATGTCCTGGAAACCAGGTGGAAAAAAGTATCTGAAGAAGGGGATGGTCTCAGACTAGGTATCAAAGGAACGTAGCTCAAAATAATATGACAAACCCACAGCCAACATCATGCTGAACTTAAACTGGAATCATTCCCCTTGAGAACTGGAACAAGGTAAGGATGCCATTCTCACCATTCCTATTTAACACAGTCCTGGAAGTGGTAGCCAGAGCAATCAGACAAGAGAAAGAAATAAAAGGCGTCCAAATAGGAAAATAAGAAGTCAAACTATCTCTCTTTGGTGATAATAAGATTATATACTTAGAAAACCCTAAAGACTTCACCAAAAGAATATTAAAACCAACAAAAGATTTTAGCAAGGTTCCAGGATACAAATTCAGTGTACAAAAATCAGTAACATTTCTCTACACCAGTAATGTTCAATCTGAGAGCCAAATAAAGAATGAAATCCTATTTACAATAGCTGCAACAAAATTAAATACCTAGGAATACATCTAACCAAGGAGGTGAAAGATTTCTATGAGGAGAACTTCAAAATACTGTGAAAAGGTAACATAGATAACACAAACAAATGGAAAAACATTCCATACTCATAGATTGCAAGAATCAATGTCATTAAAATAACAACATAGCCCAAAGCAATCAACAGATTTAATGCTATTCTTGTCAAACTACCAATGTCATTTTTCACAGAATTAGGAAAACCTATTTTAAAATTCATGTGGAACCAAAAAAGAGCACAAATAGCCAAAGCAATTCTAAACAAAAAGAACAAAGCCAGAGGCATCACATTACCTGACTTCAAGCGATATTAAAAGGTTACAGTAACCAAAACAGCATGGTACTCATACAAAAACAGACACATAAACCTGTGGAACAGAATAGAGAGCCCAGAAATAAAGCCACACACCTGCAGTCACCCAATCTTCAAGAAAGTTGACAAAAATAAGCAATGCAGAAAGGACTCTCTATTCAATAAACTGGCTAGCCCATATGCAGAAGAATGAAACTGGACTCCTGCCTTTCACCATATACAAAAATTAGCTCTAGGTGGGTTAAAGACTTAAATTTAAGACCTCAAACTATAAGAATCCTAGAAGAAAACCTAGGGAATACCATTCTGGACATTAGCCTTAAGAAGTAATTTATGACTAGGCCAAGATGGGTGGATCGCAAGGTCAGAAGATTGAGACCATCCTGGCTAACACAGTGAAACCCTGTCTCTACTAAAAATACAAAAAAATTAGCTGGGTGTGGTGGCGGGTGCCTATAGTGCCAGTTACTCGGGAGGCTGAGACAGGAGAATGGCATGAACCTGGGAGGAGGAGCTTGCAGTAAGCCAAGATTGTGCCACTGCACTCCAACCTGGGTGACAGAGCAAGACTCCATCTCAAAAAAATAAATAAATAAATAATAATAATTTATGACTGAGTCCTCCAGAGCAATTGCAACAATGTCAAGTGAGACTTAATTAAAGAACTGCTGCACAGCAAAAGAAACTATTAAAAGACCAAACAGACAACCTACAGAAAATATTCACAAATTGTGTGTCCAACAAAGGTCTAATATCCAGAATCTATAAGGATCTTAAGCAATTGAAGAAGAAAAAAAAGACCAAACAACTCTGTTTAAAAATGGGTAGAAGACATGAACAGACACTTCTTAAAAGAAGACATACAAGAAACCAGCAAACATGAAAAAATGCTCCACATCACTAATCAGAGATATGCAAATCAAAACCACAATGAGATACTACTATCATACTAGTCAGAATGGCTTTTTTTTTTTTTTTTTTTTTTTGGAGACGGAGTCTCACTTTGTCACCCAGGCTGGAGTACAATGGCATGATCTCTGCTCACTGCCATCTCTGCCTCCCAGGTCCAAGCGATTCTCCTGCCTCAGCCTCCCTAGTAGCTGGGATTACAGCACCCACCACCATGCCTGGCTAATTTTTGTAGTTTTAGTTTAGATGGGGTTTCACTATGTTGGACAGGCTGGTCTCAAACTCCTGACCTCAGGTGATCCTCCCACCTCAGCCTCCCAAAGTGCTAAGTTTATGGGTATGCGCCACTGCACCTGACCCAGAAAGGCTATTATTGAAAGTCAAAAAACAGATGTTGGCAAGGATGTGGGGAAAAGGGAATGCTTATAAACTGTTGGTGGGAATATAAATTAGTTCAGCCACTGTGGAGAGAAATTTCTCAAAGAACTAGAAACAACTACTATTCAACCCAGCAATCCCATTACTGGGGATCCAAAAGAAAACAAATCCTTCTACCAAAAGACACATGCACTCACATGTGTATCTCAGCATTCTCACAGTAGGAAAGACATTGAATCAACCTAAGTGCCCATAAACAGTGGATTGGATAAAGAAAATGTGGTACATATACACCATGGAATACTACACAGCCACAAAAAAAAAAAAGAATGAAATCATGTCCTTTGCAGCAACATGGATGCAGTATTATCCTAAGCAAATTAACACAAGAACAGAAAAACAAATACCACATGTTCTCACCTATAAGTGGGAGCTAAACATTGGGTACTCATGGACAAAAAGATGACTGTAGACACTGGAGACTGCTAGAGGGGAAGAGGGAGAGGGACAAGGGTTGTAAAACTAATTGTTAGGTACTATGTTCAGTAGTTGGGTGATAGAATCATTCATACCCCAAACCTCAGCATCACAAGTATACCAGGTAACAAACCTGCGTATGTACCCACTGAATCTAAAAGTTGAAAATTAATTAATTAAAATTAAGGTACATCTATGCAATGAAATACTGTGCAACCATTAATCCAGTGATGTATACCTATACCTCTAGTCATGGAATGCCATCCACAACATATTGTTTAGTGAAAGGAAAAAAAATTAAGGTACAAATAGTATATGTAGCTTGAGCCATATATATAGCCATATATATAACTATGCATACATATGCATAATAAAATACTTAGATGAATGTACACCAGTATATTAACACAGATCATCTCTGAGTGGTAGAATTTTAAATATTTTTTTCTTGATTATGGGTTTATAGTTTGATATTTTCAATAAGTAAATGATATTTTAAAATAATTTAAAAGCTATTTTAATTTTTAAATAAAAATTTTCCTATTTCCTAGTCACTAAAAAAACAAGAAGAGGATGATGATTAACTGAGTTAAAGACTGTTGAGGTACAGAGTTAGATGGGAGCTGAGAATATTCTTTCAATTGATAAGATGGAGATCCTAGGCGTCTTTAATGGGTAATTTCAGTGGAGGGTTGAAAACCAAAGACTTATTTGAGAGGATTCAAGAGAGAATGAATTTTAAGAAAGTAGAGACAGCAAATACAGCTAGGAGTATCCTTCCTTACATGGAGCTAGGGAGGCAGAGATGGTATGGAATCAATTTTCTTTCTTTTTCTAAAGCTGTTACAACATATTTATATGCTCATGGAAATGATCCCAGGGTGGGGAGATAATACAGGAAGGAGCGATGTCCTTAAAAAAAAACAAAAGATAAATGGCAATCAATGCATAAATGGAAGAATTGGCCTTAGGTACCAGTAGGGACAATTTATCCATCGTAATAGAAGATACAGTGTTGGAGTACAGATATAAGGAGGTTGCTGTTGGATAGTGGTATAATGAAGTTATGCCCTTCTGATGGCTTCAATTTTTTCATAAACTAAGAATCAAGATCATCAGCTGAAACTGAGGAGGTGGGGAATGACCTGTAAATGTAGGTAAAAGCCATTAATACATTGAGGTGGCCATAGTATGGTGGATTTAATATGGGTATTTGCATTTCAGAAACATGGGTTCGAATCTCAGCATGACCATTTTAACCTCTTTAGGTAACTGGCAAGTTATTTAATCCCGCTAAGCCTCAATTTCTTTATTCATTAAAAAATGTGTGGTTATGCCTACCCTATACATCTTCACAGGGTTACTGTGTGTATCCAATAAGGTAATTAGATAATTAGTATGTATATGTTTATAAGGCATTATACATATTTAAGGAACACATGTTGGAACATATCTGACCTTACTCTAGACAGGTTTTTTGTTTTGTGTTCTGCTGCGTTTTGGTTTAAGTTTATTATTTACATTTTGCTTTTCTTTTACATTCAGTGCTGCTTTACTCTGGACACCTTTACATTTTTAGGGATTCAGAACACTTAGTCTCTCCCTGACTGTCAGTAGAGCAGCCCTACTGGACTCACTAAGAAACATTTCATTTCATTATTAGTGGCTTGAAGGAATAAAATAAGTACACAGTCTTGTGACTATTGTGCTGCCAAGTAATCTTTGCTCTTAAGAGGCATTTTAAAAAATAAATGTCAGTGTGTGTATTTAAGGTCTGCAACATGATGTTATGAGATATATAGTAAAGTGGTAGCTATAGTGAAAGAAATTAGCATATCCATCCTCTCTCATACTTACCCCTTCAGTGGCATTTTCTGAGTTCTCTGTCTTTGGTTGCTCTGCTCTACTCCCTTGTTCCCTTCGTCCTCTCTCCCCAGGTTAATATTTTACTAAAAGCCATGGCTCTGGGGTTTAGACTACCACAGGGGAATGACAGTCTGTAAAAAAATGAACCTTCACTGCCACATCATCCTACCTCCAAATAAAACACTAAGGCTCTTTAATGTGACATTATCCTGGCTTTCAGACCAATGTCTGTGCTCCTAAGAGTGCTCATGTTTTTTTTTTTTTTTAAAGCCACTTAGTAATTAGGAGAAATCATAAAGTAATTATGATTAGTAATACTGATTATGACTGGGTCATTACTCCTTCACTAAGATGCTTTGCAAATGGATTAGCACTTCTTTGAGTTAGAAACTTGGGCTTGAAAGCTATGAGGAAGCTGTATTAGTAAGAAAAATGTTCTTTCTTTTGGGACTGAGCAGTAATTTGCAAAACAGTTGGGAACCCATTGGAAACCTGGCTGAGAGAAAAATCAGGTAAATCAAATTGGCCATTTTATTAGGCATATATTCATCGGAAAAATGCAGTTAAAGCTCTGGTCAAGTTCATCTAGTTCTTTAGTAATGCCAACTCTAATTTGGTTGGTCTGTGATGTTTAGTATTTATCTTCCTGAATAATTAGGCAAATATTACATTATCTAATATGATACTGGGCAGCAAGGACCACATTTAAAGTCTAAGTATTTGTAAAATATAGGTTTTCAAGAATAAACATTTTTGTTGTACAAAGCATTACTTCATTTTAGTTTTTAATGAGGGATAAATGTCCATTTGTTCTTTTATACAGGTACTGCACTTTTGTAATCTCTTCCTTCCTCTACTACAACTTATTCTTGACAACTTTTCCTAGTTAGTTCCTCTTGTTTGCCCTTCATTTTCTCCTATTTGGAAAATTATTTGTTCTATACCTATTACTATTCTACATATAATTCTTAAACATAGACCTTCCAAGTATATTTATATAGCACCTACTAGGTACAAGAGGAGCCATGATAATTAAGATAGGATTCCTGCTTTCAAGAAGGGAACAGGCCTATGTCTAAGAAGTGATTATAGCTTGATAGTAACAGTCTTGAAAGTGTAATTGGTACCAGCATATCTGGAATATGCTGAAATTCTGGTTATTAAGAACATGGGCTTTTATAATGGATGAAACTGGAAAGTTAAGTGAAATAAGCTGAGCATAGAAAGACTTGTATTACATGTTTGCAGTCATGTATGAGAGCTAAAATGAAATTGATCTCATGGAGGTAGGGAATAGAATAGTAGTTACCAGAGACCAGGAGTATGGGGGATGAAGATAGGTGGGTTAATGGGTGCAAACACAGTTAGATAGAAGGGATAAGTTCCAGTGTACAGTAACTCAATAGAGTGACTATTATCAACTAGAATTTATAGTGTATTTCAAATAGCTAGAAGAGAAGACCTAGAATGTTTAGATATCCTAGTTACCCTGAGTTGATGATTCTACATTGTATGCACATATTAAAAAAAAAACACATATACCCCATAAATATGTACAACTATTATACATCAGTAAAAACTGAAAAATAAAAACATTATAGTGAAACAACTTAAAAACAAGGAAATTTTTTGAATATTAAAAAATAGAACATGGGCTTTGGCATCAAACAGGCATAACTACACCATTTTCTAACTGTATGACCTTGGACTAGTCACTTAACCTCTCTAAGATCCATGCTCCTCTATAAAATAAAGGGGAGGATTAAATAAAATAATATGTATAAAGCCTTAGTACATTACTTACCATATGATATCTGCCCTTGCTAGCTTTCATTAGTAATCATATTTTAATATTGATAGCAAATTTAGATCAATATATTATAACATATAAATCATCTCTACATAGAACAAGTATCATTATTCTCTTCTAATCAAAATACCTTACAAGATGAATTTACATTCCTTAGCCTGACTTATCAGATTGTTTTGAGTCTGGCTTCAGCATAGGGCAGGGTGAGAATAGCCCCCATCTTCAACTGCTCTTCCCCCTTTTACTCCCTCATAAAGCTTATGCTAATCCACGTGCCAGGAATGCCTCCTTCCCCACCACAGCCAGTACAGTTTGTACACGTTGGTCCAAGACCCACCTCACTTATCATCCATGTGAAACACTAACCAAATAAAAAGGAAACATCATAAGTCATTGGTTAAGGGATGGTTTAATTCAACAAGTAGGAGGTGAATCGTATAACTTTTTGGAAAAATACTCAAGTTAGATTCTAATTCTATAGTATATGCCAAAATAAACTTCAGCTAGATTAAGTATTAAAGCCAAGCATAATGTTAAAATTTTATATTCTTCCCCCTTTTAAAATTCTAAAAGGGGAAGATCGGAAACAAAAAAGAGTTGAAGAAATTGCAAAAGGAAATGGGTAAATTTACCTACATAAAAATATAGAATATATGCATGTCTTTAAATATAATTTTAAAAGCATTAATATATGTCATAATTCTTAAAGATAAAAAGATAATATTTAAAAATTTTTAATCATAATATTTAAAAAATAGCCACTAACACTCCAGTGGTAAAATGAAAAGAAGTCATTTGGTAACAACTTACAAAAGAAGAAATTCATTTTTAACAAATATGAAGAAAACACTCAACCTTCTCACTGATAAAGGAATTAGAAATTGAAAAAAGAATGGCAACCTTTTTAGCCTATGAAATTGTCGGGGATTCAAAAAGGATAATACACATTGATGATGAGAACGCTGTAAGTTGGACATTCCCAAACACTGCTAAATGGTCTTCACTGACCTGAAAATTTGATATCTATCAAAATTTTTATTTTACGCTTCTAAAAGATTTGAAACTTGGTGTTTTAATTGCAGTTGTAGGAATTGATCCAAAGGAATTAAGTGTGCTGTCAAAATGTATGTACACAAATGCACACAAATGGTCATCACAGCATGATTTATAATAGAAAGAAAAACTAGAAAACTTTCCTATAAAGACCGGTATCTCTCTTTCAGAATAAATAATTTGTAACCAGCAAAGCATAACCTTAACTTCTTGAAAGGGAATCAGTGGGAAAAAGTGTTTGTTTTTATACAGCCCTATATGTATACTCTAACAGGTATTTATGCATGTCAAACAATAGAAGATCACTTACTAATTAACTGACTAGTTTTGAAAAGCTCCTTCAGGAAAAAAATCTACCTACCGATTAATAATTCTTAACAGACTGTAGTCTTCCCACCATGAAAAGGCTAAAATTAATATTTTTATGCTGGATTATAATATTTATAACAGAAGCCTAGAGGAATTTCCAGTGATATCTTTTGATTTCTAAATCCAAAGAAATGGGTATGCTTCATTCTCATACAATGTTTTCTGAAAAATTTTGTTGTTACTAATAAATAAAATACATGGAAATGGTCTTTATTACAGTAGTATTATTCAGAAATCTGTATTTTGTTTTAACATTACATTCTCCTGAAAAAGGATTCCACTTATTTCACAATGTTTTCCAACTGACAGTCCAATGGAATATAAGCATATCTCAGAAATTTGATTATTTCAGAAAGTTAGCGCTCATTGTACTTTAAAAAGAAATTGAGGCATAAGAAGGATTTTCCAAATGTCATCCTCCTTGGCTACATAAAATGTTATACTTTCTTATATTCTATTCATCGTTTTGTGTGTAACTCAGAAGAATAATGCAATTTAGTGGAAGCACTGTAATCTCAGTTTTCAAGTATTTCTGTTGGTAAGAGAGAATTATTCTTCTGTGTACACTTCAACTTATTAAATTTGGGTCTTTTATACAATCTTTTTAGATATTTTCTGTTATTTATTAAACAGTGTCATAAATTTGTAAGATAAATGCCAAACAGGTGTCATCTTTTTCTGACAGATCAACAAATGAACAGCTCAGAATCAGTGACTGAGCTGACAGTATTGCTTTGCTGAACTAAAAGCATAGAAAGGCTTTTGATCTGGAACTACTTTTACTTTTTTAACCAGTGAAGAAGGAAGGAAAGAGAGAGAGAGAGAGGAAAGAATCAGTTAAGACCTCAAAATAACCAGTGAATGCAACTAAAATTGGGGAAAAGAAACAAAAGATGAATAAATTGTCATTTGAGACCCGCACCAAAGTGACGTGGGAGATAGCAGACTGAAACTTTAAAGCAAGGTTTTTTCTTTTTTTATAAATCGTGGACTGAGAATATGATGTGATAGTGATTTAAAATATTTTTGTTAATTAAGTTTCTACGTATATATGGATTTCAGAATTCAAGGAATTTTTAACACAATACATTTAGAACCATGTTAAAATATATGTGTGTGTGTGCGTTTATGTATTTCTTTGATGATTCAGAAGACCTCTAAGGCTCTTTCAAAGTCCTGAGGCTATCAATATAAACATCAGCACATTATGGATATATTAAAGTGCTAGAGAGCTCATTAATATGGAGCTGATAAGAGTCCTGTTAAATGCAATTTTGCTATTTGTAGACCAAAGCAATGGTTTTTTTTGTTTGTTTGTTTTTTGTTTTTTTCTTTTTGGCAAAGACAAAAATCCACAGATATCCACCACATCAATGTATTGGTAAAGTTAAGCCAATGAGTAAACAGTCTTATTTTATAAAACAAGTAGTTGGTTGCTATATTTGAGAATTTGGAAATGCACATATACTTGATTTATCTTCTTATCACACTCTAGAAGTTTAATATCCAGTGAATCAGCCCCATATATGCATACCAAACTTCAGAGCTGTACTTTATAACCCCTCAACATATATGTACTTTGTTTTCCAATGTTAAAAGCACCAAGGAAATGCAAACTAAATTGAGGAACTAGGTTAACTTAGCCCACAGTATGTGCTTGCCTATTATGTGTGTGTGTATGCGTGTGTGTGTGTGTGTGTGTGTGTGTGTGTTCCTCTAAGATGTTTTGGGGTCTGACTATGACTTTAGCCATAAGAATGCATGTTTGCTTTCTCTTGATTCACACAGAGCAGATGGATGCTTGACTGCCTGCTAATCCACAGCTGGAATGGTTTCAGCAGTTTCCACGTTGCCGGGTTAGAGTGGCTTTTCTAGTGGACTGAGAGGGCAGCAAAAGAGGGATATCATTATTCATCAGTATCCCAGTGGGAGTGCTGCCAGCAGAGATTAATTTTTTCTGTTATGCTTGTAAAACAAGCTCAGGTGGAGTCTCTAATCCTCAGGGCACGGGTGGCAGATCAAGGAAGATGCTACAAAGCTAGTTAATTTTCTGATTCTGGGGGAAACAGAAGCTCTGTTAGAAGTATAAATACATGATTGCAAATTTAAGTAGCTCAAATCCAAGTGGGATCTTCCCCGACATCTGGTACTGAAAGTCTCTATTTTTCTTTGTTGTCTTTAAATATAACTTCTCGAAAGTTTACCCTGGAGCCAAAATATTGATATCTCTAAATATTAGGAAGTGATTAATTTTATGAGTTAATAACTTCAAACATCTAAATTTTGCAAACATTCACTAAAACTAAAACTTTCTGCTTAAACGGACACTAAGTTATATGTCCAAAGTATATCCATTTACATATATTACCAGAAAGACATAGCATTAGCTATTTGATTGACAGGTGTCATTTTGTTTTCTAACATATAACCATTCTATTTTTAATGGTTTTATTTTCATTCTCCCAATTTAAGATTTCCATGTGATACTTGTTTCCTGTATCTTATTATATGATCTATCAATATGTTTATCCTTTTGAGTGATGAATATGGGTTTCAAAATTGAATTGATGTTTTTAGCAAATGTAACGGAATTTTGTTTTTGTTTTTGTTTTTGATTTGAGGTGGAGTCTAGCTCTGTCACCCAGGTTGGTTGGAGTGCAGTGGCAGCGTGTCAGCTCTCTGCAATCTCTGCCTCCCAGGTTCAAGCAATTCTCCTGTCTCCGCCTCCCAAGTAGTTGGGATTATAGGCACCACCATGCCTGGCTAATTTTTGTATTTTTAGTAAAGATGGGGTTTCACCATGTTGACCAGGTTGGTCTTAAACTCCTGACCTCAGGTGATGCTCCCACCTCAGCCTCCCAAATTGCTAGGATTACAGACATGGGCCACCATGCCCAGCCCTGTAACAGAATTTATACATCCAATGACTGTCGTCTCCTCAGGATTATTTATCTGAAAAGCTGTTTTTATTAGGCTTTGCCATTACAAAAAAATATTAACTCCTTCCGGGTCTTATTGTACATTCTTTTGATTATATGGGAAGCAAAATATGGTCCACTAATGGTTATTTTTGTTTTGTGGGGTTTTTGTTTTATTTTGTTCATTACTTTTACTTTCGTTTTGAGAAAACAACAGGAAGTTATTTGAAGCCAAGTCAAGTAAGTTTGTTAAGTCAGGCAATGTAATTTGGAGTTGTAAAACATCTTGTATGACTACAAGATAATGTGTAGTTCCTAAAGTCATTCTGATTACAATACCAAAAAAGAAGTTTCACAGTATGTTGAATAGTGAATGCCCTATTGAAATGCATTTATAACCTCCCAAGGTATTTGATTAACATGACATACATATGTTCTGGTATGTTTAAAATCAGTTTCTCCTGTGGTTCTATGCACACCTTACATAATGATATAAACCTTTATTTTAGTTAAGTTTCAGATTTTTGTTAATACTGAGTCCAAATCTTGTTTTACCAAGTGTATTCTCAATACTCAATTCTCAATATATATCTCAAGAAAAGATAAACATTTTTAAAAGCACTAAGTAGAATTCAAAGATTAACACTTCATAGAAGAAGCTCCTACAAAAATTCAAGATTCATAAGTGTCAGGAAGACTTTCTCATCATGATAAAATAGCCAGAGGACATAATATGGAATGAAAGCAACCAAGTGTAAGAGGGACTGGAGAAATAACTGAGGAGTTAAGAAGCCTGGAGCAGTGTTAAGTCATTTTTGCGGTAGTAATGATTGCTAATGCATTGAAATAATTGTTTCCCAATCTATACTAAATAAACCATCTCTTGTTGTCAGCCATCTGTCCCATTCAGAATAAAACTATGGCATCTTCAAATGCTGTACCTAGCCTAAATAAGGAACGAAAACACCCCACAAATCTCTAGTTTCTTTGTTTTACATGTTCTGTCTTGGCTTCTTCAAAGTTGTCCTTTTGAGATATGGCTTGCAAATCATGTGATTAATTCTGTAGCAGCATTTGACCTTCTATGATCATAAAGAACATTGTTTCAAAAGAACAAATCACTTATTGTATCAATCCTTAATTTTAAGCAATGTATTTACAAGTCAAAATAGAGAATTAGAATATTTATAAGAATTATTCAGAAATTTTAGGGACATCCATTTCTTCCTAATCAAAGCAGGGTACAATGCTTTTCACTTTGGATTTAACTTTTAGCACACAATCATATAGAAAAATTTTTTTCCAAAAATATATATCCAGACATCATCTATGTTCTCATTATCCTCCCTTAATATTTTGATATTCAAGTCATTTGCTTTTGAGCACTTATAGTATCATTAGTCTTATGTAGTTTTCTTCTTATCTTACTATAATAAACCAAAATATGAACCTTTTTCCTGTCCTTGTTTTTTTTTTCAAAGAAGAGAGAGATTATCAAGTATTTTCTCCTTTTTTGTTTATAGAGACAATAAAGTATACTTGAAAATGCCCCAATTTTGGAATCAGACAGAACTCAGTTGAATTCTAATTCTGCCACTTACTATTGTAAACTCTTTTAATGTTAATCAGCCTGACTCAGCCTGCTTCTTATTTGCCTGATTCTGGATTTGCATGTTATTCAAACACTCTCCAGCAACACTTTCATCGATTTAATGAAATAATGTGTCTCTTTCAAAATTTTTAGTTACTGTTTCTAATCATTTTTCATTGCTTTGCATTATATTGTTCAATTGATTTCATACAATTAGAGATTGACAAAGTGGTTGACTGATGGCTAGGGATAGATTACAATGTTAAATTGGAAGGAATGCTTGGTGACTAATATTTAATTGGCTGACACGTTTAGGAGTAGTTATGTATGACTCTTGCTTCCTTACACAACTTTGTAGCAGTAGAAACTTAGATAGTGAATACCTAGATGACAAAGACACCCTTCATAACAGAAGTGACTCTGATTTAGTACAACTACAAACCATCGTCATAATAACTATCTTACTATCTCTGAGCTTGTTTCTTTACCAGTAAAATAAAAACAATACCTACCTTGCTTCATAGAGTTGCTGTTTTTAATATATAATAACATTGGTTAAAGCACTTGACAAACTGTTAAGCGCTATTTAAATATTATTATGCCACATTGAAGGCAAGCAAACTGCAATTAAAATGATTAAGGAAAAAATCAATATAAATATGTAGATAAAATGAAATGGTATTTTTTGCTTAACACTAGCTCCATTATTATTCAATTCATTCTTACCTGGAAAAAGAAAAATAAGCTTTTTTGTTATCTATTCAGCAGATTTTTATGAGTCATCTTAATATATAGAGTGATGCTAGGCACTGAAAAGAAGGCACTTTTTTATTATCAAATTATCTGCTCCTACTCCCCAGAAATAGTCTTAACTCCAGGGAGCAGGCAGCACCCTTTTTTGTTCAAAACAAAAAATGCCTACAATCTGTCGGTTCCTGTAACCTCTCTATATTATGTTTTTTCTTTTCTTTTTCTTCCTTTCTTTTGGCAGGGTCTCACTGTTGCCCAGACTGGAATGCAGTGGTGCAGTCATAGCTCACTGCAGCCTCAAACTCTATGCTCAAGCAATCTCCCTGCTTCAGGCTCTCAGGCAGCTAGGACTACAGGCACGCACCATACCCAGCTTCTTCTTTTTTTTTTTTTTTTTTTTTTGAGGCAGGGGTAGCTCTTTATGTTGCTGAGGCTGGTCTCGAACTCCTAGCCTCAGGCGATCCTCTCACGATAGCATTCCAAAATGCTGGGATTACAGACATGAGCCTATTATCTTATTTTCTTCTCAGAGCATACAGCACTTTCTGGAGTACATATTACTTATTCTGTTTTATGGATAAGACAACTGAGGCTCTGAAAGTTTAAGAAAGTCTACGTTATAAGTGGCAGTATCAGCATTCACCTCAGTTCTGTCTGATTTCAAAATTAGGGCACTTTCAAGTATACCTTACTTTCACCATAAGCATAATAGGAGAAAATACTCAATAATCCTTCTCTCCTTTTTTCTTTCTTTTTTTTTTTTAAGAAAAGTGATGGGGAGGGAGAGATCTTAGGTAAGTATAGTCTGTATTTTTTTGGTTTATCATAGTAATCTAAAAATATACTGAGGAGATGGACTGCATGGCAGTGTGAGGAGCACAGGTGACCCTCTCCATGGGGAAATCCATTCAATTGCTCAGAAGTTATTTTTTAACTATTTAAAGTCTTTGAAAGTTGTCCTAAGGACTTGCAGCAAATGAAGAAACACCTATTCAAGATAATGGACTAAATCTCTCTAAGAGTGAATGTCTACGGATTTGAGCCACAATCCACTCACACCCCTACATCCTAGCTCAAGGTGATAAAATATCCATCAACTACTGAATAGACAAACAAAATGTGATATATCCATAAAGTGAATATTAACAATTGGTTCTCACAGACTGGCCCTAGTACTCCACACGTCTGTTCTTCCCCTAACTCGTTATAAAATTTTCTTAGTAGCTCTCTATTGTTTCTCTCATTCATTCCCACCTCCACCCCTGCAAAATGAGATCTCATCCCGCAGTTTTCATTTCTTTTCCACCCATTCATTCTTAACTTCTGTATTCCGGATTACCAATATCCAAAATTTTCATAGGATAATTAGTGTCCCCCTAATTACCAGTGCTATAGTCTTTTCATAGTGCTCGTTCTCTTTGACCTTTTTATAGTATTTGACAACAGTGAATAAATCTTGATGCTGTCTTTATGCTTCCTTAAAAATGTAGTCTCATATATTTTCCAGTTCTTTTTCTTATGTTCGTCATTGGCTCCTCTTCTTGTGTCTGCCTCTGCTTGTTTTGTAAACCCTGTTTCTTGGTTATCTGCTTTTCTCAGGTCATACCATATTATTATAGTTGAAAAACTGCCTTTAAATACATGGATCACATGGCATAGTCACCAGTATTGACCCCATATTCCAGGCCATTAAAGAAGCCTCAATAAAGTTAGATAATTGAAATATAGAAAGTGTGTTCTCCAACCAAAATTGAATTAATTGACAAAAGGAAAATTGGGAAATTTACAGACATGGAAATTAAACAACATACTTTTTTAAACACTCAGTGGGTCAAAGTAGAAATCACAACAGAAATTAGAAAATACTATCAAATAAAAGCACAATATACTTTCAAATAAAAGCACAACATAAAAAACATTTCATTTTATTTGAAAATACTTTCAAATAAAAGCTAAAACATACTTAAAGGGAAATTCATAACTGTATATGCCTGCATTAAAGAACTATCTCAAATCAGTGACCTAACCTTCCACCTTAAAAAGCTGGAAAAAGAAGAGTAATCACAAGGGAGCATGTAATAAAGATAATTGTTGAGATAAGTGAAATAGAGAGTATAAAGACAGTAGAATAAGTCAACAAAACTTAGTCTGCTTCTGCTTGCTCAGTAGACATTCCCATGTCGCTGCTCCTCTGTGAACATACTCAATATGTCTAAAATCTTGTCTTCATCATGCCCAGAAGACTGAGGAGTCCTACCATTGTTTTATGTGAGCTGCATTCACAGTCTTTCATACTTCCAAGATGAATTTTTTGGAGTAATCTTTGACTCTTCCCTCTCTGCTCCCCAATTTCACATATTAAACCAGCTGCCTTTTATTCGGTCCTTTCTTTATTTTTTTTTCCTCAAAGTTCTCCCTTTAAAAAAAAAAATGTTCACTCTTTAGCTCCTATCTGGGTTCTTATCACCCTATTCCTAAACAGTTGTGCTAACAGTCTCCTGAGTGATCTTCCAATTTTAGTTTCTCTGACATCCTTAATGCACCCAACAGTCTTGCCAGTTAATCTGTTTTAAACCACCATTTGCATCATTTCTCCCCTCCACAGTCTTTCCTTAGCCTGGCTGTCAAGGTCCTCCACAGTCTTAGTTTTCTACCTACATCTTCCATTAGACTGTTATAAATTACTTCTTCCCCTTTCTCCTGATTAACATTCTCACTCCCACCTTTAATCATGTTGTGTGTATATTTCACTTCATACCTTCGCTTATGGTTCCCACCTAGACAATGTATCTGACATTCATCCATCCACATGGTGTGGCATCCTCTTAAAATTTCCTTAATTGAGCCTCAGTGATTATTACCTTTTCTGAATTTATAGCACCAGCATTCATTTCATTCATTTGCCAATTGTGCCTGTATTGTGATATTTCTTGTATGTTGGCCTGTTTTGATATTTCATTTTTAGATTTATTTAACTTTTTGTATATGTATTTCTTAACTCCTAGAACAAGAATATTAAGCAAATATTAAACATATTAGAAGGCTTTTAATGCTGTGCCTTAATCCTTTCCATTTTGGGTTTAATTCTTGTGGGGTTTTTTTTGTTGTTGTTTATGTTTGATATATTCTCATACCCAGTAGAAATGCAAATTACAAAGAAAGTCACTTCTAATAAATATATGTGGTTTTAAAGATAGAAACAAGGTAATTAGAAAGATTATTTGGCTTTTTCATTTGTTTGTTTGTTTGTTTGTTTGTTTTTGAGATACAGTTTCACTCTGTCGCCCAAGCTGGAGTGCAGTGGCTCTATCTCGGCTCACTGTAGCCTCCATCTCCTGGGCTCAAGCAGTCCTCCCACCTCAGCCTTCAGAGTAGCTGGGACCACAGGCTTGTGCCACCACGCCTAGCTATTGGCTATTTGGCTTTTTAAGATAGATTGCAGAATGTGACACTGAATCTTACACAATTATATGTTGCTGTTAATCTGTTTCCCTTTTTAGGATTCAAACCTGATAGCCTTGAGATTTGTATTTCTTAAAAGGAAAATATCTAAACATTGTTAGGCTGTAAGGCATTTTTATTATAACCTTTAAAATAGGAATTTTTTCAAGTTTCATCCAAGGGCAATTTTTTAAGGACTTAGCTATAAATCCTGGGAAATAGATTTTCCTGATGGAATTCTTACCACTGAAATTATTTTAAGTACAACAGACCCACTATTTTAAGATCTCTTAAATTCCAGCTGTCAACCTTCTTACAATGGGAAAAATGAAGTATCATTTCTTCTTCACATTTATTTTTGACAAATGCTTATGTTCTTGTCCTAATTTGTTGAAGGCCAAACATATGTCCATAAGTATTTATAAAACATTGATGCAAATCAGACACATATATTCACATGAGCCCTGAAAGGAAACATACATAGATTTTATGAGAAATTACAATGATAGACATTAATACTTGTATTTTTACCATCTACATAATACAGTTATTTGGATACTTTATTGTAGTGGAGTAAACAATGTGCATATTAGACAATTTTTAATTAACTTGATTTTAGTTGTAACATTTCCAATAAATGTTTTCTAACATAGGGCTTTTTTTTTTTTTTTTACTTTTTTCTACCTGGAATGTTAATTCCTAGTATACCTTACAGTGAATTTTCCGGTCAATATAAATACCATGTAAATACAGTTTATAACAGTCTTTTATTTTAGAGGTTTATTTTGTTTGATATGGTATATAATTTATTGTTTGAATAGATCATTTTAATAAAAGTCCAAATCATAAGTGTTAAAAACAATACTAATTGTATTTATTTGATAATATATAGAAAAAAGTTTTATCACAATTTTAATAGATTAATGATCCAATAATATCTGAAGAAATAAAGATAAAAATATAAGGCATGTTTTTAATCCCTTGATATATCTGGACCTAGCATGGTAAATGCCAGATTGTTTTTCAAATATTATTATAAAATACAGAATACCCAATTAATTTAATACTTCAGAAATTAAACAGGATTCCTATCAGGGAAATTTACTGAAATGTTTTTTCTGAAGCTTCAGTGGCCAAAAGACAGCAGTAGAATGTGAGAAACTAATTTTGGTTTGTTTTAACGCCTCAGAATGTTACAAATTAATCAAGTGCTACTTGAAGTCTAGAACTCATTAACTTTATAAGTTTTACTTTTCCCATGACAGAGATTAAGTTATAGCATAAAGCTTCTTTAGTCTCACATCAAGCAGTCTGCCATCCCCTCTGTACAAGTGCCCTCTTATCTGCGATTTAGTGAGTTCAGTGTAGGCAGCGATGTATGCAGTGACATAAAAGTACTAGTTTAATGTTACGTAATGTTTATGTGCAACCAGGTACAAATCCATTCTGGTCGTGTCTTTCCTCTACTCTAGGTAATCTGCTTAGGTAAAGCAGACACTAATAGTTACTACACCTGGAAGAAAAAATATATATGTATGTTTAAAAATACACACACACTCAGCCAACATTCATTTGTTCACGTGCTTTCAGTAAAGAAAAAGAGTACATTATAAGTATTTAATCATTTGTTTCTTATTTTAACAAATCTAAAAGGTAAAGTTACAGTCAGTGTTGTTAAGGGTCACAATTACATTTAAGATTTACATATCAAATAAAACTACCGGAGCTGTAACTAAACCCAAGTGTCAGTTAATTGCTGAAAGACATATCTCATATTTAGCTGTACGGATTTTGCCATATTGTTCTTAGGAGAACAAGCAAGTGAGTTATGTGACATGATTGTGTGAGTACACCATTAGGTAATAGTGTATATCCCCAATAAACTAAAAATCAGCATAAATATGCAAGCAAAATTTAGTAGGCTAAATTTTTTTTTCTTTTTTAACTTTATGTGGAGTGGCTGAGTTTATGGCATTTGTAGAACAGATTGAGATTTGTAATGAAAAGGGAAGCAAAATGGAAAGTATTGAGAGAACAGCAGGGACCATTTGATGTGATTATGAAAGATGTTTCCTTATTCTCTTTTTTTCCTTTGCAATCTAAAAACAGTAGCAGGGGGTTACAAGCAGAGTTCTTCGTAGGTTGTCAATCACTGTCTTTTAACATTTGCAGGGGAAGATGTCTTTATTCAAGGACAGCTGGGCAAATCAGAGACACAGATTTGCAGTTAGTAGTCTGTCCAGCCTACACTAAATAAACAAGGATAGGGCAGACAAACCAGCCTCTCACATAAAAATATAATGGACTCCACTGACCTTGCTGCCCTCCATTCAGCTTCAATCCCAGTTGCATAAAAGCTTCACTACCCATTTTCAATTTCCTCTAATTACCTACATGATGTAGATAAGAAAATGAACCTTACCGATAGTCAGTGATCACACAGGAAATTAGCTAGACAAGTTGTTTAAAATTAGAGGAGTAATTTGGAGGTAAATAGAATGTCTACTAAGGAAGCAGTGGCTAGAAAGGTTTTTGTTTGCTTGTTTTTAACCAGGGATTGTGATTATTTTACTAGCTTACTCTCTGCTGATCCTGAGATTGCTGCTTTTCTAATTAATCTTAACTGAGTAAAAAACCTCCTCTGTAAGTATTCTGAAACACCCAGCATAAAATACATGAGGGACATAAGAGCTAAGTAAAGTGGTGAAGCAAGCGTGTAATATTCTAAAGAGCTTAGAGAAACTGTGAACTGGAATTTCAGGAGTACATGACCATGGTATTCACAGGAGAGCCTGGCATAGCAATTCAGGATTAAATAGCAGTTGTCTTCAGTCTGTCTTCATTTTAAATCTCTTTTCAAGTTCATAATCAAAATACCGTCTCCAAAAAGAAAAGAAAAAAACAACTTTTAATATTTTCTATTCATTCTAAATAATTTAAAATAAATAATATTTTCTATCTTGTTCTTGTGGTTCATAGCACTTGAGTTTTAATTAGAAAACACTATAGGGTTTCAGAGTAATATACTCCATAATGCTTTTTTTTTTTTTAATAGAAATGCTGCATTCCAGCTGTATTAATGCTTCTTTTTGCCTGTCTTTCCACACTATTTTGAGTCAGTTCCACTGAGGTGCACTGGAAAGAGCATATTTCTTTATCATGCATTGATGTGCTTTTGTGAGCATTTAATTAATATGGATTTAAAAGAAACCTAATTGGAGATTGGAGACTAAAGCTCACAGTATCAAATCTGCAGTTCAAGAGGATACAATTTCAGAATATTTTATCTTTAATCTGACTGTCTCTTGTATTACAAGCACATATTGGTCTTTCACAGAACCAATATTTTCAGTGATATAATCACATATAAATTGTATGGTTACTTGAATAAAATGAATGTACAACTACTAGTAAAGCATAAGTTTTAAAAATCTTGTTTCTTTGAATAATATTTTAAGAATCATGATATTTTTAAAAGTAGGTAAATTAAATTTTATTTTACATAGTGAAGGACACTTACATAATTATAAGCAAAGATTTACATCTGAAAACTAGAACAAAATTCAGTTAACTCTTAAAATTCAGTTAACATCCTTTAGGATATCAGATGTGATTATTATTATTACTATTATTTTTATTATTATATCTAACATTTACAGCACGTCTTACAGTGTTTAAGTGGTTTATAAACACTATCATATTCTGACACCAAACCCAAATTTAAGATAAGAAATTTGGAACCTAGGGAGTTACAGTTACTCCCAGAAGGTCACATAGCTTGGAAGTGGCAGAGCTGAAGATCACCTGTTGTATCAATTCCCAGATCTCGCATTCTCTCCACCACCTCATCCCACACCATGCCGACCCTAGAGATCTATAATATCTCTAAAGGGATGAATTTCTTACTACCGCATTGTTTGTATTCCCTTTATTTCAAACACTGGAAGCAGAAAAAGAAGAACCCTCAAAGGAAGTAATAGCTGTTGATTAGACCTGTTAATTATAGATAATTTTTAAATATAGAAACTAATATTGATTTGATAATTGATAAACATTTATAAACCAAATGTCAGCTCCTTTGAAGATCTCAAAAGTGTTGTCTGTGTCAAATTTGATAGTGAAAAATGTCCTAATTACCAAAAGCATATGTTTAATTGTAAAATCAGTGTAGACACTTTTGGATTATGTCTCACTATCAAGTATAGTGTAGATATAACTTACATTTGAAAAATAATATTAAGCTTTTTTATGAGTATGTTACTATAATAAGTTCCAGTCCCCCCTTTTCAATTCAAATTTGATCCTTAACCTATCTTCCCTCCTTCCTTTTTCTTTTAAAAAAATCATTTTGACTGTCTTTCAATTCAGTCATAACTTCTTCACAGATACCTACATGACCCACTGTTATTATGTGTACCTCTTCCCCATTGTATTTGTCCAGTTGCCATTTTACATTCATTTGTGATTCACTTTGATTAAGGGCTGGCTCCCCAACTAGACTGCAGAGCTTCATAAAAGCAGAGGGTCATGTCTCTCTTTGTTTACCATTGTGTATACCTGTCAATAATATATGCTGAATAAATATGTGGTAAACCTAGCACAGTAAGACCTTGTGGTTATTGAAGTACTTTTAATTTTTATTGAAATGCATATAGTTTTTTGCAAAGAAATTAAGGAGCCCTTAGTTAAGAAAGATTACTTCATGCACTAAGAAAAGGCATCACTGGGTTAAACATTTTAGGAGGGTGACTGTCTGGATAACCTTCATAAAAGGTTTGATGACCCCCTTATTAAACTTAGAAAAATGTCTCTACTGCAGAGCATTCTTTCCAACCCAAAATGTACTCAACTGTTAGCAGACTCATCTGATACTGATACTACTGGCAGTGGTCAAATACACAATCCTAGTAAAGAAGGGGATTAATGCAATAAATCACATAAATCTAGCAGAATTAGCATGGTTTAGAAGAGAACAGTAGAGTCACATCTTACATGGAGTTGAAATTCTAACGTAGGGAAATACAACTAAAAGTACTTATGATCAAAGTTACCTGCAAATAACCCCACAAGTACAAGCATGGTCGAGTATAGTTGGCCGTGTTCAGATATGCTATTTCTCTGTGAGTTCAGCACCCCTAAGTTTTCTTCTAGCATTGGAGCAGATCATTGTTTCTTTAGCACCAAATGAAGTAGTTTGCTTACATTTAGAAGGCAAGCCTTATGAAAAATGTATACTTTTGAATACTAGAATAATATTCAGAAAGATGTTCACACTCTCAGAGGTTTCTCTTTCTCTGGGGAAAATGGGAGTGTATTGTATATGTAATTAATTTGACCTACATAGTACTGAAGAAAGTAGATTATCTAATTAATAGATAATGCTATTAATTAGTGTTTTCATTCAAAATCTGGAGATCCAATGCAGGGTGCAGTACTAAAACAGCTATTGAATTTTCTTCTGATAAAGAATCAAAAGGAATTGGATTTTACAAACAGTAGAAAGAAACATAAAATAAGAATAAAGTTTTAGACTATGAAACAGAATTAAAGCTGATTTCTTCTCCTTCCATCACCTCCACCCAATTATCTGGATTCTTGCTCTTTCTTTAAGTGTATTTTGCATACTTGACAGAAAGCTCCTGCTCATGGATGTTCCCAACTTCTCTGCTACTAATAGCATCATCATTCTTCTCATCCCTGAAGCTTAAACTTTAGACGCTCCTTATCTGTTTTCATGGATCTACTCACACTATTTTCTTTGCTTGGAATGCAGGGAATCTCTCCTCTCTCCTGTTCTACAAATTGTTCTAAGCCTAGAACAAATGCCATGTCTTCTGGGAAACTTTCCAACACATCCAGTTTTCTTCAGTGCTCTTCTCTGTAGAATGTTTTATTCCTCACTTAAAATAATTATTCATTTATATAATTTGTTTCCCTAAATATTATTTTAATTTTCTTGAAGGAATTTTTTTTTTTTTTTTAGATTTCTGAGTCATTCTCTTCCTTATTTGCTATTACATTTTTCTTAAACCAATTGGCATGGGTGGGAAAATAAGTGAACTTTCTGATGGGGACTTTGATGGAGCTTAAACAGGTTGAAATGGGTCAGTCAGCAGGTAGCAGTAGTTCAGTCCTGATTCACCTGAAATCCAAGAATAATAGCACTGTCCTATGTAGCTGATCCCTCATTTTTTGGCAAATGACTTCAAAGAGAAAAGGAAAAAACTAACATGACATAAAAAAGAAAATCAAGTTGACACACAGGGTTAAGTAAACATTGTCAGTTGCCAATGTGTCAGCATATACTTCTTCCATAACATAGTCCAAAATAGTGAAGACAGTATTCAAAACAGCGTAGAATAGCCATACATTTTTTTTTTATTACCAAGAAAAACAAGGGATGTAATTAACAAATATTTATCAAATTCAGTTAAACAGAATGTTCCAAATAATATTCACGATATTTTTTCAGCCTGCTGTATTAAATCTGTTGAAACTATTTTTGCACAACATTTTTCAGTCTCTTGGACTCACCATTTTTCCTCTCATTAGAGGGCCTTTGTATACAGCAGTCCTCCCCAATTATTTGCAGTTTTTCTTTCCAGGTTTCAGTTACCCATGGTCAACCACAATCCAAAAATAGGTACCTACATTACACTAAACATTTTGAGAGAGAAAGAGGGCATTCACAAAATACCTATTCTAATTTATTATTATAATTGTTTTATGTTATTATTAGTTATTGTTGTTCATCTCTTACTCTACCTAATTTATAAATTAAACTTTATCATAGGTATGCACGTATATATAGGAAAAACATAGTATATATAAGGCTTGTTACTATCCAGAGTTTCATATGTCCACTGGGGTTCTTGGAATGTATCCCCTGTGGATAAGGGAGAAGTACTGTATACTATTCCTAGAATACTCCTCACTTCTCTTTTAATCTAGTTAATATCTGCTCATCCTGTGTATCTTAGTTTGAATGTCTTTTCCTTCAGAAAGCCTTCCTAACCTTCCTAACTTGGTCAAATTTCTTTACTGAACTCTGTCACATTTCTGTGTATCTCTTCCTCATAGCACTTGTCACCATATCAAATTTGCATTTATGTATGTAGTTGATTGAATAATGTCTGTCTGTCACACTAGGGAGCTTGACTGTGCCAGCAGTCTACAATGGCATATGGCAGATACTCAAAAATATTTATTAAATTATTTCATACAAAGTTTTGATATAGGAAGTTTCCTATTAATATAGTCTAAATTTTTTCATAAGGATTTAATACTATTGTCGTTGGCCCACTTTTTAGTACTTCTGTAGCATATACTTGGCATGTAATATGGGCACGGGTTTCTGAAATTTTCAGTCAAGCACAAAAACATGCAGACATTATGCATAGATAGCAGAATATTCCAGTTGTTTCATATTACTACATTCCAAATAATTAAATCTCTAAGATTTCCATCGTTAAGTCTTATTTCATAGACAAGAATCCATGAGTACAAGTCAAAAGTTGTCTTATTTTTCTCTATGAACACCCCTCCCACCATGACCACTTCCCTAGGTAGCTAGTAATCTGTTTGCTGTCCCTATAGATTCATTTACATTTTCTAGAGTATGATATAAATGAAATCCTAGTGTATGTATTCCTTTTTTTTATTTTTTATTTTTTTGGTCCGGCTTCTTTCACTCAACAGAATTATTTTGATGCTCATTCGTGTCCTGGCAAACATCAATCATTAATTCCTTTTATTGCAAAAATTCCATTGTGTGGATGTGACACAGTTGTTTACCGTCTCACTTGTTGATGGACATTTAATTTTTTTTCTGATTTTTTTTTTTCGCTTTACAAATAATGCTCCTGCCGACTACTGTGTACAAGTCTTTGTTGTATGGACATATGCTTTCTTTTCTCTTGAGTAAATCCCTAGGAATGGAATAACTAGATCATATGGTGGGTATATGTTTAATTTTTTAAGAAAACATGAGACCCTTTTCCAAAGAAATCGGAACATCTTACATTCCCACCAGCTATGCATGAAATTTCCATTTCTTTCCCATTCTCTCCAACACTTGCTCTGTCAACGGTTATTTTAATTTTGGCCATTCTAATTTATATTTTTCTTAAAACTAGTGATATGAGACATCTTTCCATAAAGTATCTGTTAAAGTCTTTTTCCCATTTTTTACTGGGGTGTTTGTTTTCTCATTGTTGAGCTTTGAGAAAACCTTATGTATTCTGGATACAAGTCCTAGATCAGATATATGCTTTGCAGGTATTTTCACTCTGTGGCTTATATTTTTAGTATTTTAACAATATCTTTTAAATTTAGTGATGTTCAGTTTATCATTTTTTTCCTTGTATGGGTCATGTTTTAACTGTCTGATCAAAGAAATTTTTTCCTAATTCTAGATAACAAAGATGTTCTATGTTTTCTTCTGGAAGCTTTAAAGTTTTAGATTTTATATTTAGGTGTATAATACATTTTGAGGGAATATTTCTTTATGGTATAAAATACGGATTGAAGTTGATTCTTTTATGGCATATGGATACCCAGTTATTCTACTACCACTTCTTTTTTTTTTTTTTTTTTTTTTTTTTGAGACGGAGTCTTGCTCTGTAGCCCGGGCTGGACTACTACCACTTCTTGAAAAGACTGTTCTCCCCTGCTTTGCCTTTAAGCCTTGGTCAAAAATTAGTTGCCCATGTATATGTGGGTTATTTTGGGACTCCTTGTTCAATTCCAATATATACTTTTTGCTTAGTGTAGCTTTGTAAGTCATGTAGTGCTCGTGGAGAACATGCTTAAGAATCCATCATGATGGGAAATATTTCATTCTCAAAAAAAAATTATCTTCTTCCTGTTATGGTAGTTCTGAATGCTAGATATTTTTTTCCATGGGATCAAGAGGTACCTAAGTATATGATTGCGAATGAAAAAATAGGGGACGGAAATTAGGTATTGGCAGTTTTTCCATTTTTATTTGTATGTGAATTTTTAATATAAATGTGGAAATATAAAGCATTAATGCAAATCAAAATGTTTCAGTGAACAAGTTTCAGCAGTTCAACTTTGTGATAATTATAAATAAACTTGTTAAATTTTTCTGGACAATACCAGGATTCAGATTTTTTTTAAACAAGTAAATTTCTTATTGACAGCAATGGTGTTTTTGCATTTTTATCATACAGTAGATTCCGTCCATTCACTGTATTTTTCTGAGTTGTCCTACGTGCAAGTACGTTTTTATTGTTGTCTGTCTTGTGTGCTGTTCCTGTAAGTTTGCTATTAAAATACATAAACTATAAAAAAAAAATCATGCAGTGCTAGCTCTTCAGCGTTGGTCTTTTTATCCTGAGCGCGTTTGGCTATTCTAGGTCCTTTACATTTCCATATGAATTTTAGAATCAACTTGTCAATTTCTAACACACACAAAATAGGGCCTGCTACAGCTTCAATTGAAATTGTATTAAATCTGTAAATAAATTTGGGAGAATTAAGGTATAACTCTTCATTTAGTTAGATCCTCTTTATTTTTTTCTTAGCAGTGTTTTTGTTGTGTTTTGTTTTCAGTGTCCAGGTTTTTATATTTTTATGAGATTCATCTCTAAGTGTACTTCATATATATGATGTTATCATGAATTCCTTTTTTATTTCTGATTGTTGGTTGCAAATATACAGAAAAACACAATCAATTTTTGTATGTTAATCTTGTATCCTACACACTTGCCAAACTTATTTTGTAGATATCACTGGACTTTCTATATTGATGGCCGTGTCATCTGCAAATAAAGATAGTTGTACTTCTTCCTTTCCAGTCTAGATGCCTTTATTTCTTATTCTTGCCTGATTGCACTGGCTAGAACCTGTGGTACAATGTTGAATAGAAATAGTAACAGCAGGCCAGACATGGTGGTTCGCATATGTAATCCCAGCGCTTTGGGAGGCTAAGGCAGGAGGTTGCTTGAGGCAAGGAGTTTGAGGTCGCCTCGGCAACATAATAAGATCCCAAGTCTACAAAAAAGATTTTTTTTTAATTAGCTAGGCATGGTGGTGCATGCCTACTCTGGAGGCTAAGGTGGGAGGATAATGAGCCCAGGAGTTTGAGGCTACAGTGAGCTATGATTGTGCCACTACACTTCAGCCTGGGCGACAGAGTGAGGCCCTATATCTATTTTTTTAAAAGAGAAGAATTAGTAGTAGTGGTGAAAGCAGAAATTCCTGTTTTGTTCCTGATCTTAGGGGAGAAACACTCAGTCTGTCACTATTAAATGTTAGCCATAGATTTCTCAGAAGTGCCATTTATGGCCAGCGCTGTGGCTCACGCCTGTAATCCCAGCACTTTGGAAGGCTGAGGCTCATAGATCACAAGGTCAAGAGATCGAGACCATCCTGGCTAACACGGTGAAACCCTGTCTCTACTAAAAATAAAAAAATTAGCCAGATGTCCTGGCATGTGCCTGTAGTCCCAGCTACTTGAGAGGCTGAGGCAAGAGAATTGCTTGAACCCGGGAAGTGAAGCTTGCAATGAGCTGAGATGGTGCCACTGCACTCCAGCCTGGGCGACAGAGCAAGACTCCATCTCAAAAAAACAATGAAAAAAAAAAAGAAGTGCCATTTATGAGGTTGAGAAAGTAACCTTCTTTAGTTTGCTGAGAGTTTTTGTTAGGCATGGATGTTGAACTTTGTCCGATTTTTTTTTCTGAATGACTGAGATAATGTGGTTTTTCTTTTAAAGTTTATTTATAAGATGAATTATATTTATTGATGTTTGAGTGTGTAACCAATCCTGCATCCCCAGAATAAATTTCATGTGGTCATGATGTATTATTCTATTTATATATTGTTAAATTTGCTAAAATTTTGTTTAGAATTTTTACATTTATGAGAGATATTTTGTGGTTTTCTTATCCTTTAATGTTATTGTCTTGTTTGGGCATACGAACAGAACTGGTGCCATCAAATTAGTTGGGAAATATTTCTTTCTTTTTGATGTTCCAGGAAAGTTCTTACAGAATTGGTTTTAATTCTTTCTTAAATGTTTGATAGAATTCACCAGGGAAGCTATCAGGGCATGGAGTTTTCTGTGTCAGAAGATTTTTACTACAAATTGAATTTCTTTAATACATGTAAGGATTTTCAGGTTATTTCTTCTTGAGTTTTCTATTTCTTCTTAATGTTTTGTGTCTTTCAAGCAGTTTATCTATTTCATCTTAGTTTTTATAGGTAAAGGCATAAAGCTGTTCATATTATTTTTTAATTATTATTTTAATATCTGTAAAATCTGCAGTTATGTCACCCCTCTTATACCTGATACTGATGTATGTCTTCTCTCCTTTTTCCCTGATCTGTTTGCTAGAAGAGTATCAGTGTTGTTGATCTTAAAGAACCAGCTTTTGGTCTCATTTGTTTTCTGTATTATATTTGTTTCCTATTTCAATGATTTTCACTTTAATTTTCATTCTTTCCTTTCTTTTGCTTATTTGGACTTAATTTACTGTTCTTTTTCTAGTTTTTTAAGGTGGAAACAAAAGTCACTTATTTGAGACCTTTCTTCAATTCTAATATAGATGTTTAGTTTTATAAATCCCTCCTAAGTACTGTTCCAGTGATGTCCCACAAAATCTGAGACATTATGTTTTTATTTTCATTCATGAATGTGCAAAATACTTTCTCATTTCCTGTTTTATTTTTTCTTTCAATCATGAGTTAGAGGTGTACTACTTAGTTTCTAAATATTTGGGATTTTCCAGAGATCTGTCGTTGGTTTCTCATTTAATTTTCTTGCAGTCAAAGTATCACTTAAAATTTGTTTTTATGGCCCGCTAATATGATCTCAGTAAATAGTCTCTGTGTTCTTGAGAATAAATATATTCTACTGTTGTTGGGTTGTGTGTTTTATAAATGTCAATCAAGTCAGCTTAGTTTACAGTGTTGTTCAATTCTATATTCTTGCTGATTTTTTGACTTTAGTGATTATTGAAAGATAGGTATTGATATCTTCAGCAATACTGTTTTTTTTTCTATTTCTCCATGTACTTCTACACTTTTTTTTTCACGGATTTTGAAGCTGTTATTCAGAACATAAATGTTTCAGATTGTTATGTCCTTCTGATTGACTCCTTTATAGTTATGACGTTACCATCTTTATCCATGATGATAATCTTTGCTCTGAAATCTACTTTGTCTGAAATTAATATAGCCACTCTGCCTTTCTTTGAACTACTGTTAGCATAGTATATCTTTTTCTGTTCCTTTACTTTTAACATATTTGTCTCTCTATACATTAATATGTACATATCTACACATACATACATGTATTTATATATGTATATTAGTGTGTGTTTGGTAGTGGGCAAACATATATAGTTGGCCCTCTGTGTCTATGGGTTCTGCATTCATAGATTCAATCAATTGCAGATAGAAAATATTCATAAACCAAAAAATGGCTGCATTTGTACTGAACATGTATAGACTTTTCTTTGTTGTCATTATTCCCCAGACAATACAGTATAACAACTATGTACATAGCATTTACATTGTATTAGGTATTATAAGTAATCTAGAGATGATTTAAAGTATACAGGAGGATATGTGTAAGTTATATGCAAATATTACATATTTTATATGAGCGACTTGGATATCTGGATTTAAGTATCTGCAGGGGGTCCTGGAACCAATCCTCCATGGATACCAAGGGACAACTCTAGTTGGGTCATGCTTTATTATGTAGATAATGTCTGACTTCAACTGGAGTTGTTTAGACCATTTACATTGAATGTGACTGTTGATATGCTTAGGTTTAAGTATATAATCATATTTGTTTTCCAGAGATTGTTGTTGATTTCTAATTTAATTTCATTATGATATGAAAACATATTTCACATGCTCCATGTGAAGTATGTTCTTTATATTTTTGTTCTTTATTTTTACCTTCATGTGGATTAATTATTTATTTTTAAAACATTTTTTATAGATTCAGGGTGGTACCTGTGCAGGTGTGTTACATGAATGTATTGTGTGGTGGAGTTTAGGTTTCTATTGTACCCATCACCCAAGTAGTGAGCATTGTACCCAATAAGTAATTTTTCAATTCTTATCTCGCTCCCACTCTTCTTCCTTTTGGAGTCCCCAGTGTCTATTAATTCTGCGTGTATGTGTGTCCATGTATACCCATTGTCTAGCTCCCACTTATATGTGAGAACATGTGGGATTACATGTTCTCCAGCTCCATTCATATTGCTGCAGAAGACATAATTTCATTCTTCTTATGGCTGCATAGTATTCCATGGCGCATACCACATTTTCTCTATTCAGTTATCCATTGATGGACACTTGGGTTTATTCCATAACATTGCTATTGTGAATAGTGCTACAATAAACATACAAGTACAGATACCTTTTTGATACAATGATTTTTTTTTCCTTTGGAGCTGCCCAGTCAAGGGGTAGTTAGTTCCATTTTTAGTTCTTGGAGAGTAGATTAGTTACTTCTTATCCTCTATGATGAGTTACTAACTGTAACTCTTGCATTTTGCTATTTTAGTGATTGCTTTAGGATTTATGGTGTACATTTTGACCATCACAGTTTATCTTCAGATGATATTATAAGACTTCATGTATCATAAGAGAACCTCAGAATATTATACCTCTGTTTCTCCCCTACCAGAAATTATGCTATTGTGTCATATATCTTTCTTTTGCATGTATTGTAAACTCCATAATGTGTATTTATTATTTTTGTTTAAACAATCATTTTGTATTCAGTGATATTAAAATAGTAATAACAAATTATTACATATTTATCCATGAAATTACCACTTTTAGTGCTCTTCATTTCTTTGTGTAGATCCATATTTTAATCTGGTATAATTTGTCTTCTGCCTGAACAATGACTTTAACATTAAGCGCATCAGCTGAATTATTTCAGTTTTTGTATGTTTGAAAATTCTTCACTTCTGAAATATTTATTTTCGCTGAATTTTAGCATTCTAAATTTACAGTTGTTTTCCTTTTCCTTTTTTTATTTATTCAGTTTTGGGTTTTTTTTGTTTTTGTTTTTGTTTTCTGATGGACTCTTGCTCTGTCTCCAGAGTGCAGTGCAGTTGCGCCATCTTGGCTCACCGCAACCTCTGCCTCCCAAGTTCAAGTGATTCTCCTGCCTCGGCCTCCTGAGTGGCTGGGACTACAGGCGCGCGCGACCATGCCCAGCTAATTTTTGTAATTTTAGTAGAGATGGGGTTTCACCGTGTTGGCCAGGATGGTCTCAATCTCGACCTCGTGATCCGCGGACCTCGGCCTCCCAAAGTGCTGGGATTACGGGCATGAGCCACCGCGCCCGGCCCGACAGTTGTTATTCTTACAGTAAATTAAAGATGTTGCTTCACTGTTGCCTTATGGCATTATTTCTGATGAGCAACTTGCTTTCTTATCTTCCTTTCACTGTATATAACATAGTGTTTCCTCTGGCTGCTTTTCATATTTTCTATTTATTACTGATTTTGAGCAATTCAGTAGTGATTAATTATGGTTGTATAGTTTTCAGTTTTCTTTGTTTGAGATTTGTTGAATTTCTTGAATCTATAGATTTATAGTTTATATCAAATTAAAACTTTTCCAGTGACTACTTCTTCAAATTTTTTTCTGCCCTTCCTTCCACACTGTGCATTGGGCCACTTGAAGTTGTCTCACAACTCACTGATGTTGTGTTGATTTTTTTAATTCTTTTTTCTGTTTGTATTTCATTTTTAATAGTTTCTATTAATGTCTTCAAGTTTATGAATTTCTTCTTCAATATGTATTCTTCCATTAATAAAATTCATAAAAAACAAAATGTCTGAGATGAAAAATCTCATCTCCAGAAATTTTCATCTCTAGAAATTTGAATTGAGTAGTTGTCAGTAACTTTTTAAATATGTAAAATACAGTTGCAACAACTGTTTTCTTTGTCTGCTAATTCTAAGATCTATGTCACTCCTAAGTTTTCATTGACTGATTATTCTCCTTGTTATAGATCCTCTTTTCCTGCTTTTTTGCGTAGTTGATAATCTTTAATTGGATGCCATACGTTGTGAATTTCACCTTCTTGAGTAGTATATTTTTTGTATTCCTATAAATCTTCTTGAACTCTGTTCTGGAATGCAGTTAATTTACTTGGAAGCTGTTTGATCATTTTAGGTGTTGCTATTTTAATTTGCTCGGCAGGCTAGAGTAATATTTGTCCTAGAGCTAATTACTCTCCTCTGCTGAGGCAAGGCTGTCTTCATCGCCTCAATACAGGGAGTCCTCTAGGTGTACCTGGATTTCCTCTCACTACACCACAGTATGGTAACTCGCCATGCAGTAAGCTCAGGCAATGCTAAGGCTCACCTGGTTTGTTTTCTATGTATCAGGGATCATTGTCTTTCATAGTTTTATGTTCAGCATCTTGAAGATCGCTGTTTCATAGGTTTTGTCTTTTTTTTTTTTTTTTTTTTTTTTGGAGGAAGGGGCAGTTGCAGTAGGAGGATAAATCCAGCCCCTGTTTGAATATTAACATATCCAATTAATGCTATGTCTGATGTAGGATTCATATCAACATCCATGGACAATCTCAAATAACTACATATTTGGAAAATATGATTTTTGTTTCACAACAAACACTAATAAATAGATCAGTCTATTTTTTAACCCAACAGTTCTAGTTTCGCTTGTAGGTTCAGTTGGCACTTATTGACTGATATCATGCAGACTACTTTTCACTACTGTACCCTAAAAATCTAAGATGGAAAATGAAAACATTCCAGAACAATCTGACTCTGTGTGTGATCTAATTGGTTACAATAAATAGTGAGTTAATTCTGCTCTTTACCCTTTTCTCATCTTGCCAGTCTTGTCCTTGCCCCTTTCTCCAGCCTGGTCTTATTTCTTCCATTCATTCACAAGATCTTAAATTAAACATCACTGTTTCAGAAGGCTGTCCCTTGCCCTCTAAAATAAGAAGGTCCCCCAAACTGAATTTTCATTCAACACTGTGTACTTTTACTGTATCATAACATTTATTACACTTTATAGAATTTTTTTATCTACCTTCCCTGATGAACTCTCAATTTCTGGTTCACTGCTGTGGCCCCAGTGTCATGCATAGTGTGTGATGACTAGTAAATACTCTATTATTTTTGTTGACTGTAAATACAAAGGAACATTCATGAATTTCACAGAGATTGTACCTAACTCACTATCACTAATACATTGCTTATGATAGTATTGAACAAGCAAAATTCTAAGGGATATAGTTATTGTATGATTTTTCTGAGCCATGTTTTAAATGTCAGTAGAACTAAAGAAGTACATTGATTATACTTTGATCCAACCATGTGGGGCTTTTTTTTTTTTTTTTCAGGATGCAGAAGAGTATACAGATTTACCCGTGAGACACAATGAAGATCATATGAATAGTGAACTGGCAAAATGTCTTCCCATTGAATTAAATCCTCATTCATTTGACAGCCCTCACACCAAAGCACATCTCCTACTACAGGCACATCTCAGCCGAGCTATGCTACCCTGCCCAGATTATGACACTGATACCAAAACAGTCTTGGACCAAGCTCTCAGAGTATGTCAGGTATGAAAGTCACTTCTAATATCTATGTGTGTTTTCTCCCATCATTCCTGCCCTCTTTTTTCTAGTTTTAGGATAAAATGTACTTGCATTTAACAACTTTATGGTATCATTGTTGAGAAACAACTGGTTGATCATACCAAGAATTTCCAAAGTAAAAACAAATATAAATGAAATAAGATGACAGTTTTAGTCACCCATTCTACTAAAACATATTGAAGGCAAACTATGTGCCAGATACTTTTCTAGGCACTGAGCATATAATAATGAACAAGACAGAAGAGTCCCTTCTATTGTGGACTTTCACTCAAGTTGGGGAAGACTGACAATTTAGAATATAAATTAATAGGTAATAACTGGCATTTTTAAATAACTGCTTTAAAAAAATAAAGAATGGTAAAATAAATAAAGAGAAAGATGGAGGGTAATGTTTTGTACTGTTTTTTAATATGGTATTCAGGAACTATCTCACTGGTAAGGTAACATTTAACTAAAAATGAAAGAAGAGAGTAAACCATAGGGTCTCTGCAGGTGTGTATTCAAACACTAAGAACGTTTTCATGTAGGAAGTTACTTGGTATATTCAAGGAATATCCAGGAGGTTTATTGTAAAAAAGGTCGAAAGAGATGGTTAAAACAATAAAAAAAAATTAGTGAGAAGTATGGCAGTTTTTACATTTTGCAAGTATCTTTAATATCCAACTTATGAGAGATCAACTAGGTTTATATATCTTCTTTTACAATCAACATAAAATGTCTATTGCAATAGGATGTGTTAGTTGAAGTATATGAAAAAAAATCCAGCCTAGAGAGGTAAACAGTTTAAAAAGAGAAGAGTATTTTTATAGCCTTTTCAGGTAATTGTGGGTATTCTTCTTTAATGCTACACTAGAACCTGACAAGCGATATTTCTTGAAGGTTAGTTGCAATGTGGAATCTGAAACCATATTAATGACCTTTTTATACCTTAAGTGCTCTAGTGCTAGACAATAAAATGATGGTGGTTTGATCAGGTTAGTAATGGGTGAGGTTGACGAAAATTGGTCAGATACTAAATATTTTTCTAAGGAGAACTAACAGACTCTTCTAATGAATTGAACAAGGGTTTTTAAGGAAGCAAGGAACCAAAGATGATTTCAAGGCTTTTCTCCATAGCAACTAGAAGCATGGAGCTGGCATTACTGGGGGATGATTGTCAGAGGAGCTGGTTTTGGTGGGGGAAGAATACCTAAAGGATTGCGATTATAAAGGATTTTGATTTTCTACTTTATACCTTTTTTGGACGTGTTTTTAAACTTTTTTTTCATAAAAACCCATTTTTTAAATTTTCAAAAGATTTAAGATCTTTAAAGGTAGAGTAAATTAGTCTATATAAATATGTATACAAGAATATACATTATGTAATGATTTGCAAAGTTAAGGCTTGGAAATAACCTAAGTATCTCTCAGGTTATTAGAATACTACAAAATATTACAATTCCATTTATGAACTCTACATTTGTGTAGAATGTCCATATCTATATATGAATATATACCCAGAGAGGAGATCCAGAACGGTGTCCACCAAAAGTTTAACAGTAGCTGTATCCGGGTAGCAGGAATTGGGGTGATTTTTAATTTCTTCTTTATGCTGTTCTTAAATGTTTGAATGTTTTAAAATTAACCTCAAGTGTTTTTATTATCAAAAATAACAATTTTATTGTTTTAGAAACTAGAAGTACTGTAAAAAGAGAGAGTAAGCTCAAGTTATCAAAAATTGGAAGGGAAGTAAGGCTATAATAAACATATAACATGTTTTTACACTCTTTTGTAACTAACACATGGTTTACTTATTGAGGAAGGTGATTTGCTACTGCTTATTAGTCACACTTCACAAAGGTTAAAGGTCCTAAAGTTTTAGCTGTTGCCCTGGATACTCATTTGTGTTTCCTATAACTTCCTTTCCTCTCTCAAACACTGACTTGTTAATGAACTCTGGGGTCAGAAAGGGTTGAAGAGAAATGGCAAGATAAATTAAGTTTTTATATTTACAGATATTTTGATTGTACGTTATAATTTTTGTATGTAGATTACTTCTAAAACCTATATTGTGTGATCAGTTCATTGATTCTTTTTTAGCACTCAGTCAATAATGATTCAAAAACTAGATAATAATCTAGGAAATTTCTTAAAGGAGTCTGTTTCTAAATTTACTTTTAAGGAAAAGGATTCAGCCAGATACTTTTTAGCCTCTATTAGATATTTTTATATACAGTATATATATTTATACAGTATATATATCTACATATATCTTATATACAGTGTCTGGGATAATATTTATATTCCTTAAATATGATTGATCCTTCTAAATAGCATCTAAAGAGAAATCATTTTCTCTTTAATTATAAAAATAGTACACTTCATTGTAGATAATTTGGAAAAGCAGCATACTAAAATTAAAGTCATTCATAGTAATTATACCTTCACTCACATGAATATGAGACTCTTTTCTTTTTTTCAATGAATTTTTAATTTTTTTTAAATTAGACTTTTGTTTTGAAATAATTTCAAGCTTACAAGTATTTGCAAAATACTACAATGAAATTTTCTTATACCTGTTACCCAACCTCCCCAAAAGTTAACAACTTAACTCAGTGTTGGTCCAGTCCTATTAACAAATCTACAGACCTATTCAAATTTTGTCAATATGAATTTTATCCCAGTAATTGCCCTTTCTCTCTCTGTACCATGATCCAATTCAGGATCCCAGATTGCATTTAGTTGTCATGTCGCCTTAGCCTTCTTGTCTTTCTTGGCACTTGTGAAGAGTACCAGGCAGTTATTTTATGGAATTATCCCACAGTTTGGATTTGCCCATTATGATTACATTTAAGTTTGTGGTATTCTTTGTCAAGAATACGGCAGCAGTGATGGTTTGTCCTCTTAGTGTATCGTATCAGGAGGCTTATGACAGATGTGTGTGGCAATGATATTGACTTTATACAATTGAGGTGATGTCTGCCAGCCTTCTTCACTACAGAGTTACTTTTTTTTCGTAATTAATAAATATACTTTGGAAAATAACTTTGAGATTATATAAATATTCTGTTTCTTGTCATAGTTTTTAACATTATTTGCAGCATCCATTTGTGATATTTGCCCAGAACAATTACTATTGTGAATTTCTATTTTAATCATTCTTGGAATTATACGATAAGGAAGAACTTCCCTTCTTCCCCATTTATTTACTTTATTCAGTTATTTATTTATATAAGCATAGACTCACCGCAGTGTTTCTTGAATACTACCTTGCATTCTGGCATCTTGTGCTATCACCCCATCACCCCAGCCTTGGAATCAGCCATTTTTTTTTTTTTTATAAGAACCTTGGTTCCTTTTATTAGAGATGGTTGTAGAAACTAAAATCTGGACTGAGCATAGTAGTTCATACCTTTAATCTCAGCACTTTGGGAGGCCAAGACCCCATCTCCACAAAAATAAAATTAAAAATTAGCTAGGTGTGGTGGTGGACGGTAGGGGGTGCCAAGGTGAGAGAATTGCTTGAACCCAGGAGGTCAAGGCTGCAATGAGCCATGATCAAGCCACTGTGCTCCAGCCTGGGTGACAGAGCAAGACCCTGTCTCAAAAATAGAAAATCTGGGTGCTTTCTGCATTCCACTGCTACTTGGGAGTCTTTGCTTCTAGGCCCTCTCTGTGTACAAAACAAGGAAATGTAAGTATGTATACACAGACATTTATATTTATTTGCGTGCCCATTTACCTCTCATGGACATGTGTATGTGTGTGTAAAAACATCTATATTTATCATTCTTATACCTTGTATTTCAATCTAAGACCAAAGGGTTCACTTAGTCTTCCTCCTTTTTTATTAATAACTCCTCTTTCTACCTGTAAGGTATCACAGTATTGTTAATAAAGATATATTTATTTAGCTCCTCAATCCTAGAATATTCAGTGGTGTAGTTTTAGAATTACCAACCCTTTCTCTTGCAAAAAGCAGATACTAACTAAAATGCAGCAGTTGTGTACAGTTCTTTTTTTTCTTTGGAGACTTTTTCTTGGTAAATTTACACACACACACATTCACTTTTTTCTTATAGAAATATCTTATGTTATGTTATAAATGCCTAATAATTTATAGCATTAAACATTGTTCTCAAGAATAATTTCTAATGGCTATGCTATATTCCCTCATATAAAATTACATAATTTATTTAGTGAGTTATCTGTTATTAGACATTTGTGTATGCAGTTTTCCTCTATTTTAAGTTATAAGCATTAGTTTCGACCATCTTAAATGTTTGACTTGGCTTGTCGGAAGCCACCTGGAAGGAAACTGCATTGTAAAGAGATGAAAACCAGCTTCTGCTGGGTGCCATGGCTTATGCCTATAATCCCAGCACTTTGAGAAGCCAAGGCAGGTGGATCACGAGTTCAGGAGTTCAAGACCAGCCTGGCCAAGATGGTGAAATCCCACCTCTACTAAAAATACAAAAATTAGCCGGGGGTGGTGGCGGGTGCCTGTAATCCCAGCTACTCAGGAGGCTGAGGCTGAGAACTGCTTGAACCCGGGAGGCAGAGGTTGCAGTGAGCCAAGATCACGCTGCTGCACGCTAGCCTGGGTGACAGAGTGAGACTCCATCTCAAAAAAAAAAAAAAAAAGCTCATATTCTGAATCCTCTCACTCTTGGAATTTCTCTACAAAATTGTATGAAAGTAAACAAGCCATTAAGAGGAAAGAATATTAGAGTTGCCAGTGGGAAACTTGGAGAGAATGACTGATTGGCAGTTCTAATTCTGTACCCTGTTGTTTTCATTTGATACGCGGGTACTATTGGCCTTAGAAAGTACGGGTTCAAGCAGTTTGCAGCTCTGCTGGGTGATTGAAAATTATACTACCACTCTCATGGGACATCAGCATGATCTTGTGAACTGTGGATGGGAATCTGCCACCAGTTCTGACTGTAAATTCTCCTCTGCTGCCATTTTAGTGTAAGGCCATAGGCAAGTCACTTAACCTTTGGTGTCTGAGTAAAGCTAACACCTTAGAAGAGTGGTGCTTTAGTTAATGTTTATAAAGTAAACAACAATTTCAGGACTCGGAAATAGGTCTTAGTATCTTCATTCTTAGTAGTTCTTTTATTTCCTTGCTTTATCATAGTAACTTAACTATTCCCTTTATTTCATAGAAGCCTACCTTTTATTTGCACCATCATCTAGTTTGTGAAAACTCTGTAGTCTTGACTACTCATGTTCTAGTAGTCTTTCACTAAAGAAAAACGTAGTTGTAGTAGAATTATTCCTCCTGGCTTGAAGTCAGAGTCTACAATACAGCCTGCCTTTGCTTCTCCTATCCCATTTCAAATTATGTATCAAGGGCATTTGTGTCATTTTTTGGTTTGAGATATTTTTGTCATGGTTCCTTTTAATATTTTACTGTTACTAGCATTTTCTTTGCTATCCCCCTTAACAAAAATAAATGTTAAAATTACATGTCTCAATTTTTAAAATCTGTTTAGAATATTCTCATTTGTAAATTGCATAATTATGGAATTGACTGTCCTTGCCCTTTACCTTTGAAATCCTCTTCTTGATCATATTAACTATAAAATATATTTGTAAAATGTAGTAAGTGATATGACAGCCTTTCTGCGCTGGATATACCAAAGAAAAGCTTCATGTTAGCTCTTATGGAAAAATTAAAAGTAAAAAGTATCAAAAATATAAGTGAGTTGCCTAAATTTTCAAATTTGGTGACAAAACCAGAACTAATGATAAATGTCTAGTGTTTTGAGTACCTCTCTGCCTTTTTTGTGTGTTTTTTGTTTCGTTGGTTGGTTTTGATTTTTGATTTTTGGTTTTTGCCTGGGTAACAGGATCTTGCTCTGTCACCCAGGCTGGAGTGCAGTGACACCATCTTGGCTCACTGCACCCTTGACTTCTGGGTTCAATGGATTCTCCCACCTCAGCCTCCTGAGTAGCTGGGACTACAGGTGCAAGCCACCACACCTGGCTAATTTTTTGTATTTTTTGTAGAGATAGAGTTTTGCCATGTTGCCCAGTCTTGTCTCAAACTCCTGGGATTACAGGCGTGAGCTACCACACCTAGCCCTGACACTGTTTTTTATCAAAGAACAAAGCAGTTGGTTTTTAGAGAAGTTAAATAGCTCTGCTAAAGGTGATTTGTTGAGGCAATTTGTGCTGAAACCAAATGGAGATTCCAGGACTTTTATTCTTGCTCTGATATCTCTGATCCTTTCTAAGAAGCGCCACCAGTCTACAAATTAAAAAATAATCTTCATTTAAATGAAAAACATCTAAATACAATACTACGCCAAATAGCATAAGAATATGTGTTTATATCTCAGTCACACTCACTACTTCCTATATATGGTATGTACTTCAAAACTTCCCAGTAATTGAACTTTCATATGTGTTATGCCAGAAGAGAAACCATGGCTTATGGAGCTTGAACTCAGTGATCTGAGAAGCAGAGGGCTGTGTGTTTCCAAGTTTAGTTGTGCTGTCAGTTTACTGAGTTAATTTGGGAAAGTTTTTTTTCAGAAGTCATAGAGGCTAGATTTGCCCTTCAGCTCATGTTATCAAGCCTGCAGCCTACATTTTAACAGATCAAAACACTTATGTGTATTTTAAGATTTATTTTAGATCAAAACACTTGTAGGTATTTTAAGATTTATTTTAAAGAACTTTAGCAGCAATATTCTTTTTTTTTTTAATCCTAGTAAAAGTTTTGTTTAATTCTAAGATGCCATCATAGTGAACAACCTTAACTTTAATGCTCCATAGCTATATTCAAAGCTTTTATGTGTTTTGGTTTATAATTATACAGTAATTATAAATGTTTACTACTAACCTGATGACAAACACTATTCTGTTGAAAAGGTTTTGCATTTAAAAAGAAAAATATGTGAAATGCAAGGCACTAGGCCATGAACCAGTATCAGACTTTTAAAGAAAACACTTTATATTGAAAAAAAAATAAACAAAAAACAGCTAATGGGATCTTATTTCAAAACACAGCATATGTGAATTCATCAGTCTGAAAACAATAACCATAACTTAAAATCTTCAAGACAGGAAACAAAACAGTACATATACATATATAGACATATATATCTTTTAAAAATATTTTATAATTAAAATTCCTCTTTATATTTATAAAAATGAAATCAGGTAATACTGAAGGCAGCAAGGTTCTTCTTTTTCCTTTTGCTTTTAATAACCAATTCCAGTAGCCTGAATATAAATTTTCAAATTTTTATTTTGGTAAAACTATATTCTTGAATTAAAGTTATGATTGGAATGTTAATATGTCTATAAGAAAAGCTTTCTAGTCTATTTCAAAATCATGTAAATGAAAAAGCAGTTTTAATATGTCATTGTTTCTTAAAATAATTTCCATATTTGCATAAAATATACTGCTATTCTGAAGTACATTCCTTTGTTAATATCAACCCTAGACCTTAGAGAGTGCCTGAATATACCAAGCAGAATCTATTCTTATCAAAAGACCATAATCATCTAACATTTGAAGTATTACATTTCTAGCCTGCCTTACAGAAATGTTTAGAAAGCAAAGAACCCTTCTTTGAGTGTCAGTAAGTGAACAGAGAAATGACCATTTTCAGCCTAAAAGCAGCTCATGGGTCTTGTAATAAAATATACATATACACACACACACACACACACACACACACACACACACACACACACAAAAGATAGCATTCTGCTTTGATGAGAAAACTGAGCTAATCTGAATGAAACAAAAACAGAAAACAGACTAGAAGCCAGATTGGTATTTTGCGTCGTGTATGCTTGTTTGAAAATCTTTGCTCCTGAAGTAAATATTTGGCAACCACAGTGATTAGCAGTTAAAGCAATTTCAAGAAAATAAGAAGTCATCAAAAATGGACTATTTGTCTGAAAGAGCAGTACCTATATTATAAAGATTGAACTTCATGGCTCATCACAACCATTTTCAAAATTTAACTCCTACTGTCTTCTTATAAATTAAGAGAATTTCATTTGTGTTCCATAGTGCAATGACAAAAAAAAAAAGTAAAAACAAAGCAAAAAATAAACCCTCATGCCTACATTTAGAATATTGTGTTGTGTAGCAATCCAAAACATTCTAAACAAATTAAATAGTTTAACTTATGTGACAGGCAGATAAACATTTCAAAAGCATAATGAAGTCCAATTATGTAGTGCATAATGTAGACAGGAGTAGAATCTTACATTATGCAGACATTTTCTAAATAAAATCTCCCCGTAGGACAACTATATATAAACATGGGTAAGGTAAGCTCAGACTAGTTCTGTGAACCTTTTGAAATCAAGAGTCTGAAACACAATACATTTTTCAGGTAGGCACCAAGTTATCCTAAAAAATTTTCATGTTGGTTATTCTGACATTGTTTTTTCATCAGATACTCTAGTCACATCAACAACTTATGTGATTTGCCAGGAAAAAAAAAATTCCCCCCAAACCAAAATACCATTCTAGATCCAGTATACTTAAATATATCACCCTTATTGGAAGTGCTGTTAGCATAGTCTTTGCAACTAGCCCAAAGCATATATTTAAGCAGTTCTTATAAATTGTTTTGTGATGTTCGTATGTTTAATTCTTATGCCACCTGTTTTCTAATGAAGACAGCGTTGTGCTTTATGTGAGAATGGAAACCTCAAAATAATCACCGTAAAGCTTCTAGAACTTATGTGAGAATAAAGTAGGATGGTCCACGGATATAAGATGAAATCCACAGTGCTAGAATTATAAGTGTTTAGAGCGTCCCAGACTAGAAGACAAGCCCAAACCACCATTAGAAGAATGAAATACGATATGGTCCAAGATGTATCCTTAAAGTTTTGTCCCAACCCTCAGTCTGAATTGTGAGAATTAATCTTTAGTTCAGTCCAGCCAGCAGAAATTGACTGTGCAATTTTCTGTTGTATTTATTGTACAGACTATGTACATTCTAGAAGGTTCCTTTAGTGCTACACTGTTGTACTTTTTGTCCCAGCAATTTGAGGGCATGCAGATTCCACAAAATCATCAATAAGAACAGGTCATGCTCCTTCTTTATCATAATTAGACACGTGATCTGCAATCACTGTAGTGAAGTCTAAAAGAAGATTCCAAGTGTCTTTTGGTATTGATCGTTTATGATGTTCCAACAAAAATTTATTCCATAAGTCTAAGAATTTAAATCTTCTATTAAGCACTAAGTTCCAGTAGACAATGGCCATTTCTAGATCTACTCCTTTTTGTCCTGGATTCTTTGCAAAATTAAAAGTAACCTGGTAAAAGTCCTTAAATCGTCTGGTTCTTTCAATTCTTGTTCCGTCTTGGGTATCTGGGCCTTCAGTTTTTCTATGCTGTCACATCCTATTTCTGCCATGCCATCCATGAACTCCTGTTTGGAGAACTCACACTGTGTTGCTGCTCTGAACTTCCATGCAATAATCAACACACTAATGCTGGCTGGATTGAGTGCCAGGCCATCACAGAACTGCTATATACCATCTATTCCAATTTTATTCTCATGTTGAGGATCTTTGTATCTATTGTACAGTTGTTCTAACTTCTTCCCGTCCAGCGATCCTTTTACACTCCCTTGTATATAAAGTTCAGGGTTTTGGAAAAAATTATCTGTTACAACATCAAACTTCCAGTCATTTTGAGATAGACAACTTACTGAGGTTTTTTTCACTAAATTGTGTGAAGATCATAAACTGACAAACTTTATCTTTCTGTGATGATTTCAACTTGTTCATGTTGGTGTCTTCCAAGGCTCTCCCCTCCTCCTCTGGCTCCGCAGCAAATGAGCAGCAATATCCTTAAAGACTACAAGAAAAATGATGTCAATTTGTGAAAGGAAAACACATCACACATACACATGCACATAGAGAACTGTGACAGTGTACACTGATTAGAAAGATTTCTAGAAACCTATGCTTGCAAATTTAAATTGGAATTAATGTGTGTTAAATACCAAATTATACCAGAATATCTGGAGAACTATACACCATCCCTGTACCTCCTACCAAAAAAGAAAAAAATAATAACTATTTAATGATGGGCCATAAGGCAAACATCATGACAGTGGTGGTAATGATGAACATTTATTGAGGGCTTTCTTTGTATCAGGCCCTGTTTGTTGTACTTGCTTTGCATGTAATTGACCCATTTTCTACAATAGTATAGTGAAGCAGTACAATATTCTCATTATTTAAGATGAAGACTAAGTAACTTTCCCAAAATCACGTCAGAAGGCAAAAACAGCCTACAGCACAGGTTGGATATACCATAAAAATGTATTTCACTGTGTTCCCTTTGTCCTATATCGATGGACTTTAAAATTGTACACACGATCTAGTGAGAATTTATTTTAAAATTTGAGAACTTCACAGAAATTTCTACATTTTTTAACCAAGAATTCCCATTAGACCATGAATAATATTTTTAATCCCTGTTTTTCAGTGTATACTTAAATCACGTCCTTTTAATTACTCTGGTTCCCTTTTCAACAGTCTGCCTATAATTACTTTAACCAGTTTCTTAGAGGGACTTGTTAATATGATTGAATATTTGTAACTGCTTTATTATATCACTCTACAGTGCCTAGTTGGTAGTGTTTGCCTTTTTTGTATCAACTGCTTATGCGTCTTCTCAAGTTTCTATATTATGCTATATAAACTAATGAATTAACCATTTGTTTCCTCACATTCTCCCATAAAGCTACAATAATTGAAAATAATGAGAGAAAGATCAGATTGTTGATCCATAGGGAGAAGGAAGAATAACATCATAATTATAAGATAACCCTATAATTAAAGGTAAATGCACACTAGAATAATTTCTGCGTAGGTGTACTACAATAAACACATATACATACACACATACACACACACACACACACACACAAACACACACACATACACATTTTATGTTCCTCTGTCATTTTAAGGTTTGCCTCCTTAGGTTAGCTTTTTGCCTTCTTTCACTGTCTAACCACCAACACCACCACCACTGATGGGGCCACCTGGATAGCAAGCTTTGTCCATCTTCTGGTTCTTCTTGAAAACTTCAAACTTCTAAAAGTAATAGGCAATCTTAGAGGTACCTTGCCTCAAGATAAGGAACTACCAATTCCCCCAAAAGATAGCAGATATCTCCTCTTTACTATTGAGGAAGAATGTAAAGATCTGTCTTCCAAGGTAAATGTTAGTATAGATTGAATTCATATTCCATTGCCCTAGTGGAAGTAGCCAGCACAGCTGCTTTGAAAGTATTCTGAGTGATTCAGTGTGCCTGAAAGGAAGACCTTTAAGGAGCTACGTTCCGGTGGATACGTTTCCATTGTTTTATATAGTCTTGGCTCTAACTTTAATACGGGAGCTTTTATTTTATATTATTTTCCTTAACACCCAAGTATTTTTTTTTCTTTTAGTGAAAGCAAGTTTATTAAGAAAGAAAAGGAATAAAAGAATGACTACTCCATAGAAATGAGCAGACAAGTCTTTTTGATCTACCGAGTTTCCAGTCTTTCTTCTCTTTTGCATGTGAGATACTATGTACACTCCAATTAATGTCACAATGTTCTAATAGGCTTTATCAATTGTCATATATGCTAGCCAAAAAAAAAAACTTTAATCAACTGCATAAATAACAGGAAGAAGTATATGAATTGTATGGGTATACCTTTCTTCATTTAGACAACTTTCCTATATTTGCAAAAACAAATCTTTACAATCTTATTGGTGGGATTGTTGTTTAGCCTAAACTTCAAAACAGTGATTTGACTTCTTAATCTCTGTAACAACTTCTGATAAGCTAAAAACATATTACATTTCACATAGCTAGTATTATATTTTTCCTATAATTCACAGATACTCTGAAAATGCATTTTATCTTCAATCTATTTTTTAAAGTATATTGGCAGATAACCTTAAGATATGTATGAGCCAAGTGCAGTAGCTCACACCAGTGATCCCAACAGGGGGAGGCTGAGGCAGGAGGATCACTTGAGGCCAGGAATTTGAGAACAGCCTGGGCAACAACAAAGTAAGACCCCATATCTACAAAAAATAAAAAAAATCAGTTGGGCATAGTGGCACTCACCTGTAGTCCCAGCTACTTAGGAGGCTAAGGCAGGGGGATCATCGGAGCCTAGGAGTTTGAGGCTGTGGTGAGCCATGATTCATGCTGCTGCACTCCAGCATGGGTGACAGAGTGAGATGTCATCAAAAAAAAAAAGATGTGTGTGTATATTTATGGATACACACAGTAGAGTCTGAGAATAGGAAAGAATAAGGGAAGAAAAAGAAGATATAGCGATGTGGGTATTTTTCATTAAAAATTATTTTAAGTGGAAGGTATTATGACTGTAAGCTGGTTCTATATTTTCATTAACAAATGATTCTCATTTGTAGTAGATGAAAAAGCACAGGAATATTTTATGATGCCAGGAGGTAGAATTGCCATGGAACAGAGTGTTTACATATAGATGCACTAAGCACAGACTCATTGTGTTGGTGATGTATTAAAGAATGTCAGTGTCATTTAAACAAATGAGTTTTAGAATTGCGGAGTTTAAATACATTTAGCAATGAAAATAGTCCGGGTATTGCTGAGCTTAATGATAGAAGTACTTGGTCAAACCCTTAATGCAATACTTGTACGAAATGTTTTGGTATAGCAAATGGTAGATAAAGTCTTTTGTGTATTTTTGTAGAATCTTTTCAGATTTTTAAATGCTTATAATTAGACCAAGAAAACATTCTCTTTAAATAGACAGTACTGCACAAGAAGCTTCAGAAAGCTTCTAATCATTTTGAGAAAAAGATGAGTAGATTAGGCCGGGTGCGGTGGCTCACGCTTGTAATCCCAGCACTTTGGGAGGCCAACACAGGCGGATCACGAGGTCAGGAGATTGAGACCATCCTGGCTAACATGCTGCAACCCCGTCTGTACTAAAAATACAAAAAATTAGCTGGGCGTGGTGGCGGGCGCCTGTAGTCCCAGCTACTTGGGAGACTGAGGCAGGAGAATGGCGTGAACCCGGGAGGCAGAGCTTGTGAGTGAGCCGAGATCCAGTCACTGCACTCCAGCCTGGGCGACAGAGTGAGACTGCGTCTCAAAAAAAAAAAAAAAAAAAAAAAAAATGGCTGGGTAGATTATAAGTAAATAATTTGTGGATATGTTTCAAGGAACTATGAGCATTAATACCATAAGCATACATTTGGGGTCTTTTGTATCATCTAAAGTATGCTGGAAACTTATCAACTATAATGACACTGTTAAGGTGACTTGAGTACAATGCTTGGGATATATAGATCTCTATATCATAGGCAAATCAATATTTCACTTTTTTCTTTTTCGTTCTTTTACAGGAAAGATTGGAAAAAGATTTTTTGTTTGTAGAGTCTTATGATGTTTTTAAGATTTTCTGCCAAATTTGAATTATCTATAAACAAATGTAGTTTATTTATTGTAAATATCAGTGTGACTTTATCAAATTCATAGAGATGAGGGTGAAGTCTGAATTCAGGCTGCATTCCTGGCCAGACTGCCAGGAGTTCATATTCTGCCATAAAAACCTGATGAAGCTGTATTAATGGATGACTATTTAAAAACAAATAATTCTAAATGAACTTAATCCTGAATGGTTATTATTCCAAATATAAAGGACCACACAATGGTGCAGAATCCTAGTCCTAGATGATCAAAGCTATATTTTATCTCCACAGTAGAACACCCAAAACACCACCTAAAACAAAGCACCATTCTCCACTAGGGAAGTGATACAGAGCTGATGCACTTAGCTTTCCCAAAACTAACACAAATGTGTGGATTTTGAGGTGTTAAACACCTTTACTTACTCTTGTGGATTTATAGCCAATCTCTCTTCAAGGACTATAATATAATTTGGAAGGATGTTTTCCCCCTGGGTGACTTTACCTGTAAGCTTTTGTATAACAATTTGGTGGTGGTTTATTGATGATATGATGCTATTATGAAGGATCCTTCTACCCCTTGCTCCTCTTCTCATACCCACATAACAACCCTTTTCCCGGTTGGGGCTGTAGGAAATGAGTAATGCTTAACCCATTTGTGTGATCAATTCACTTAAGCAGCTACTGTGAAATGTTAATCACAACTTTAATTTGTACTGCATTAGCATTTTGATTAACTTGTAGGCTTGCTAGCACACTTGAAGCGCTTTTACTCATAGTTACAGCTCGGAAATGACTTTTTGATTAATTAAGTTTGTTAGACAGCAGCTGAGCTTCCTGAATGCTAACCTTCTGGGGGTAAAAGTTCAGGAGAAAGTTACTATGAACAACTGTTGCTATTGAAAAAGATTCTTATAAATGTACTTATAGCATTTTAATTATTGACAAAATATTGTATCATTACTTGCAACTGACCTGAACCTTTAAAGGAGTGTACTTTTCTGTCAAGAAAGCTTTTTCGGGTTTTCCCATCATTGTAAAGCTTCTGGGAGCTCTTGAACTAAATAATGCATTTTCTAGCAGATGTTCTAACAACTAATGTTTTAACAAACTGCCTAGGATCAATTTCCACAATTTTTTAAAATAAACTTTTTGTTTGAGAATAGTTTTATATTTCCAGAAAAGCTGCAAAGATAATACAGAGTTCCCATACAAAATAGAACCTATTTTTCCCCTAGTATTGATATCTTAAATATATTGGTAAGGTACATTTGTAACAATTGACAAGCCAGTTTTGGCAAATAATTATTAACTAAAGTCTATGCTTATTTAGAATTCTTTAATTTTTACCTAATATCCTTTTTCTTTTTAAAATTTTTTTCTTGATATATAATACTTGTACCTATTTTGAGGGTACGTATAATATTTTGATACAGGTATACAATGTGTGATGTTACCTAATGCCCTTAGTTCTATTCTAGAATCTCATTGTGGATATCCCTTTAAATTCAATAGTCATTTCTCAGGCTTCTCTTGGCTCTGACAGTTTCTCAGACTTTCCTGTTTTTGATGATCTTTCCATAGTGTTTTGCATTCTTGTGATACTTTATACATAACAACTTCGTTTTTATAAATTAATATAATTTTTCTCATTTTGGCGTAAATAAATCTCTTTCTTTTAAACTCTGATGACAATATATCATCCCCATGTCATTTAATTTGAACAGACATGTATCACTTCAACCTTTGTCATGATCTTATTTTCTCTTTTTTTTTGAGACAGGGTCTCTCACTCTATCACCCAAGCTGGTATATAGTAGCCTCAACCTCCTGGGCTCCAGCGATCCTTCCACCTCAGACTCCAAGTAACTAGGACCTCAGGCACATACCACCACACCCAGCAATTTTTTTTTTTTTTAATGGTATCTCACTGTTTCCCAAGCTGGTCTTGAACTCCTGGGTTTAAGTGATTGTCCTGCCTTGGCCTCCCAAAGTGCTGGGATTACAGGCGTGAGCCACTCTTCCTGGCAGTGATCTTATTTTCATACATTTATTGTAATCCTTCTACTAACACTGGATACATTAAGATGATGACAAGAGATATGGGGAAAAGGAGGAAAGGTTTCTTGAGGAGGAAGGATAAAGGGAGAGGACAGAGTGTGAGTCTAAAGAATACTAAGAAGGGGAGAGAAGCTGGAGCAATCCGTCCACCTCCATGCATACACCCTATAGCCACAGAGACTTGAGGACACTAAGGATTAAATTGACAGATTTCTTAAACTGAAGTTTAGATTTTAGGGGAAATTTTTAAATAATAAGCCTTAGAGTTAGATTTTATTATCCCCCTTTTAACGTACCTCTTTATGTACATTTAATGATGTAGATTTTCTTTTAGTAGCCTAGGTCAGTGATGCTATTTCCTTGCAATGAAACTGACTTAAAATTATCACAGTGCTCAATGTTCCTATTTTACTTTTGGATTATTTAAATCCAGAATTCAGTTGTGTTTCAAAAGATAAGTGCCTGAAGATCAAATGTTAAGATGTAGTTATAACTGTTAGGTTAAAATTAATTTTAAAATTTTAGAGTTTCAAAAAATATGTTGATAAAATTTACCCACGGAGACAATAATCAATTAATACATAATAATTTTGTCTGGAGTTCACATTTTTCTGCTATGTGGGAAACGAGGTCAGATGTCAGCCACCTCAGATTCTTTTTGAAGCAAAACAGAATATGCAGAAATCAGCACACTTAATAGAATACAGTGTAATGAGCACATGTATGAAACTGGAAAACCAAAATCAAGCCTTAACTTCATCACTTGTTTACCAGCATGATTACATAGTCACTAAACTTCTTTAGGCTTAAGTTCCCCTTTCTATGAAGGGGGATAGTATTAATGCCTGCCTCATAGTTAGTATTGTTGAGTATTAGGTGAGGGCCATTAGTGAAAATGTTGTATAATCTGTGTAGTACTATACAGGTATTTTCAGCACACCATATTGCATACTCTCTACACTGTCTGACTTTATATAATTCACTGGAGCTTTTTACAATAAATTCATGGGATTTACTTGATATGAAATATAGAAGATATGTTGTCAAGCTTAAAATGTTAACTTTTTAAAGTATAATCTGCAACTTTGGAAGATAAGAAGAAAAGTGTCTATAGGTTTGGATAAATCTATTCTTTGCAGAAATACTTACACAAATATAAAAATGTGGTTGAATTTAAATGCTAAGACCAAGCCTGTTATGCTTAGGAAATTCTTAAAATTGATTCGAAATAGATGTTGAGGACATACGGTGTATCTAAGTCATAAAGGATACCTTTGGCTTCAGGAACCCCACACCTTTAAAAATTTCCTTACAGAGACTGCCCATTTTCTAAACTCTAGAGGGGACCAGCAGAAGCTCCTCTTTTCTGTGAGTTCTTGCCCACATACCCTGGAAGCAGATAATTTATCTTCCTTTGAACCCAGAAGGGTCTTTTCTCTGTACAGCTTATTTCCTGCTTAGTATATGCTACCCCTAACCTCAAGGATATTACAGGGTTTTGCTTTCTGTTTGTTTTTGTTGTTATTGGTTTATTTTGTTCTACCCTTGCATAAAACCAGGTACTTCAGAAGTTCTTAACTTTTCCGTATAAAGATGAGGTCTAAGATGTGTTTAGTATGTCTATTTTTGAATTTTGCCTCTCTCTTTCTCTCCATCCCCAACTCCCATTTCTCTCTCTCCCTCCTTCTTCTCTTTCCCTCTCTTACCCTCTCACTCAGATACAGGCAGGCACACACATCACCTTCATTGTAACATTCAACTTAGAAACTCCTGAATTGGCTGATTCTTCTTACTTCCCCAGAATAAAAGTTCTCCAACCATTTCTTTCTTCTCAGACTCCTGCTTCTATCCATGTTTTGTTTTACTTTCAGTGTCCATAAGATTATTTTCTCAACTATCTTCTAAACTCTAGATCTCTTTCCTCCTTCCCCAAACACCAGTTCCTAGTCTTCAGCTCCATCATAGTGGGCTTAACAGATGACCCTTTTATAACATCATAATTACATGCATCCCATATTCCTGTTATAGCTGAACTACTTTAATCATTAACTCATTGATATCACTTGGTATCAAGAAGGTAGTGATTAAAGTAGGCCAAGGATTGTGGTCTCTCTGACCACAGCATCTTTATCAACAGTTTGAACATTTCTGTTATTCTGATCTGGAATCCCTTATTCCCTTCCTGATTCCTCAGTTTAGTCCTCAGTTCCCTCTGTTTATGACTTCACTTGCTACCCTAAACAGCATTGACACCAGAGTTGGCCATTTCAACAGTAATGTCACTGGTACCCTAATGTTTCTCACCTCCCTAGGTAACTATCGACATTTGAATTCTCAACTTTCACATCTAAGTTATGCATACTTAATTATTGCTGGAAACAATCACAGAACACTGCTAATTGTTTCTACTACAAAGTCATGCTGTTGAAGCTCACAACCGCTCTAATTTTTATTCACATCTTTAATTCTCTCCAGTGCTCCTTTATGGTATTTCCTCCCAGCAAGAGACATCGCCTCCAACTTACAGAGATGATTGAGACTCTAATATAAGTGCTATCAATTTCCCTTCTCTTCACCTCCGAGCTTCTCTCTCTTCATTCACTCTCTGTGAGTGAGGTCTCCAGGGACCAGCAGAAGCCCCTCTCTTCTGTGAGTTCTTGCCCACATACCCTGGAAGCAGATAATTAATCTTCCTCTGACCCCAAAAGGGTCTTTTCTCTGTACAGCTTATTTCCTGCTTAGTATATGCTACCCCTAACCTCAAGGATATTACATTCCACCTGGAAAAATAGAAAGTAAGCTCTGTAAAAACAAATAACTATATAATATGGGCATATTGGCATTTTATTATTGAAAAATTAAAGCTTACAGAAGACAGAAACCATTAAAAAGCACCTAATCAAACTCCTTGATTTATCAGATGAGGAAAATGAATACTAGTAGTTAAGTGATTTGCCCAAGGTCTTACAGCTAATTTAAAGGCACAATACTCTAAACTCTCAGGCTAAACCTTTTTCTAGTATACCACACTCTCTCTTCAACCAGTATCATGTATTCATGAATCATACTACTGATTACACTTCATCCAGACTTATTATTTGCTTACATTCTGTCTTGTCAGGAAAACTTCACAAAGTTTCAATTTATCTAGTGTGCACATTCCTCATAGAATCTTTAATTCTAATTTAGGGCCCCATTCAAAGTCTACACACCCTCCTCCTCCTCGTGAGCTTCATAAGCAATATACTATATTGGTTAAAGCAAGCCCTTTCAAGTCAGGTTCCCCAGAACTGGAGTCAGCTGTACCCATTTACCAGAGCTATGCAACCTTAGGCAGTGTCTTCATCTGAAAAATGGTTTAAATTCAAAAACTTACATTAAATGGTTAAGAGAGTGTTTGACAAATAGTAGATGCTTAACCAATGTCCATCCTAATCACAACTCTTTCAGCAGTGCCTGTGAGACTCCTTTAGCTGCCCTCCCCCTCCCTTTCCAGGTGTCATCTTCAGGTAAACCCCACTCTGCTTCCCCTATCTCTGCTCCATGCATGCTCATTGTAATTATTTTGGCTGTGCGCACTTTGTGCCCAGGATTTCTAAGTCCACAGCTCTAGCCCATATACTTTCTCCAGAGCTCATTTTCACCTCAACTTCTTAGCTTCATAATAGCACCTCACTTAAAATGTGTTCAAAATTAAATTCATCACCTCCTCTCCAGCTCACCTCTCTTCAATAAATGGCAACCCTATTGTTTTTGCTAACTAAAATAAGGTTTTAGTTGTGTTATAATTTTATAAGTGGATACAGTGCTTGAAATCACATTTCCATTCTTCCAGGGCTGGTGATGACAAAGAATTCCGAATCAGCAATTAACTGAAATTGATTCCAACTTAGTAGAAGAAAGTCTCACACAGAGTCAGCCCCCATTCACGTTTCCCCAACACTCAGAATCATCCTAGCTTTGTCTGATAGATAGAGTGCCAAGTAGAAAGTGGATAAGAGGTAAAGGGGGATTAAGTATTTGCCTGATATTAATGCTAAGCTGCTAATGAATGTCAAGGATTATTTATCCTCCTTGTACTAAAACAACCTTTTATTGTTTAGATCGCTGAGTATTAGATCCCTGTAAAGGACTTTGGGGGTTACTTGGGAAACTCAGGCGCACTCGCCAGTTGTTACCAAAACCATCCCCAGTCTGGGGAGGAGCATATACCTATCAATCCTTATCTGCCAGGAAAACTGCTGTGAAAGGTAGTGAGACACAAGGAACTCATCCTAAGCTCAGTCATATGAAGAGTATCAATGCAAACTACCAGGACTCTCAAATCCACTTACCTGGACCATCCCTTGGCCTTAGCCCCTATCAGGTTTGGATCTCTGAATAGTCACATGGGCTTGCCCACTCTAACTGAATACCAGGCTCACATCCTCCAGTTTGGCCTAAGCTGCAGGATCTATCTTTGGCCTTGTTCCCTGCCATCTTGTATAACAGTATCCCCTTATCCTTAGAACATAGTTCCAAGACCCCCAGTGGATGCCTAAAACCATGGATAGTACAGAACCTGATTACCATCAATTAGAACATGTTTCTGTTCATGTCTTCTACCCGTACATTTCATGCCTTTCCAATCTTAACTAAGCATGTATCATGCACTGTGGCATAACTTCTGCAGTTTGAGGTGTGACAGCAAAACTAACATGAATTTATTTTTTCTTCTTCACAAATTCATGGATGGACTTATCCTTCCTTCTTATTGTATGCCTTAGCAACCTCAGCACATGATTTTTTTTGTTTTCTTATTAAATCAAGAACATTCACCTTTTCACTTAAAGGAAGCAGGTTACAGCTTCCCTTTGGCATATTCAAATTACCAGCATCACTACTCTTGTATGCCAGAGCCATTCTTAAGTAAAATAAGGGTCTTAGAATATATTCCCCACAGATAAGGGGGGATTACTTTATGTTTATCTGACCTTAAAACTTTTTTTTCTCCTATACCATACTGTCTTTGGTAGATGTGCAATAACTTAGGAAGAATGTTGTTATAATCATTGTAATTACATTTTTACCTATATTCTTTAATAAATATTTCTTGAGTGCACTGTGCTGGGCTAGAATTACAAGGAATGATTCCAGATTCTTGCCATCAAGAAGCCTATACTTTAAAAGACAGATGTGTAAACAGAGGATTACAAAAAGATGATGGTGGAGTGTGTCAAGAACAGCAGAGACATAGGAAAAATACTATCATGCATTGCATAACAGGGTTGAGTTCTGAGAAACGTGCCCTTAGGCAATTTCTTCATGTGTGACCATCATAGAGAGTACTTACACAGACCTAGATGGTATAGCCCACTACACACCTAGGCTAGGAACCTGTATAGCATGTTAGTGTACTGAATACTGTAGGAAATTGTAACACAATGATATTCATGTATCTAAACATATTTAAACATAGAAAAGTTACAGAATATATGGTTGTATAGTCTTATGGGACTACTGTTGTATATTTTGGTTCTTTCGTTGTTGATCAAAACCATTATGTGGTGCTTGACTGTACCTACAACTGTCTGGCGACTTCATTGTAAAAAGTAGCATTTGAATGAGACTTGATGGATGAATAGGAATTTCCCAGAGGGGCAAAGTACAGGAATGGTATTTGTTTAGGAAAAAAAAAAAAAAAGAAAGAAAAGGAGACGGAGAAGGAAACATCTAAAGCAAGGGTTGGTGTGGGAAAATACCAGTAGTTACGTATTGCTCTACTAAGAGTACAGAGTGGGAGGTAGCCAGAGTGAAAAGCAAGGACCAGATAGATGAGAGAATGTTGACTGTTATTCAAGGAAGCATCAGTTTTTTTATCCCCTTCACAGTGTAAAACCATTAAAGAAATGTAAGCAGAGGAATGATATGATCACTTTTACCTTCTTACAGTTCACCTAGGTAGCAATATAAAGTAAATATTGAAAATAAATTAGATGAGAATAAACAATATAATGTTCCAGGTGAGAAACGAAGCTCTGCACTAAAGCCATGGGGGCAAAGGGAACAAGACAACTAGGGAGTAATTGAGCAGAGAAACGTGTAGCAACATTTTGGTTCAACTCAGCTGGGAAGCCACAAAACCTTTTACCATCACAGATTCTTGGTCTCCCCACTTGCTTTTTCTCTAAATTTAAACAAGATAAATAATAGTTTTCAGTTTATGATATGGCTTTTTTATTTATTTCATGTAAGTAGTTAGCATGTTTTTTTACATTTTCACATCTGGATCCTACAGTATAAAATTGTGGGGAAATCTCATAAGTTTTATGAAATCTTTCAACTTCATCATGAAAACGTCAAAGTTAAGAATATATGGTTCATCCATCTAGCTCTTCTAGTATGTGAGCTTTTGGTCTGGAATTTATTTCCAGTCAAGTTGCAATGTAAAATCACAAGTAAAATTGCCATAGTTACTCCACATTGCAAGTTCTGACATCATCATAATACTGTATTAGGTATAATTACTCATTTCTCTTTTCCTTTTCTCTTCCCTTAGTAAGACTCAAGAGTTGTGACTTGTGAACTACTCTTTTTTTGTCTATGAGTAGCATTCATCATGACCTGTTGTCTCATATACTTCAAAGAAAGACAAAGTGTATTATTCTGCTGTACAGGGGAAAAGGAAGAATATAAGTGGATTTTCCTTAGATTTATAAATATGTACATTCATACATGTATACACATTCATATACACACACATATATAAATATACCTATTATACCAACATTCTGTCTTTATGATGTATATCTAGCAGGTTAATAGATACTAAAGACCAATTTGACCATGACGTCACATTAATCATGATATCCAGAAATTTTGATCCATTTCTCTGTAATATACCAAGGAAACAATAGATTTGTTTAGCCAGGTGTTTTTTAAACTCACTTTTTAGAGAACAGAGTGGGATATTCAACGCTCAGAAGGAAGATGTTTCTCTATCAACAGTACTAAGTAGTATAGCAAATTGATTTTTCCAACATAATATGCCTTAAAAATTATTTCTAAAAGTCCACTAACATATTTTTTACATTTTATAAATATTTTGCTGTCATTGAGATATTTACTATTAAAGTATCATTTTAATTATTTGCTAGGCATATCTAATTTCTCCTATCTTCATATCATTTCCCAAAACAAGAGAGTACAGTACTAAAACTGTATAAAATAGCTACCTAAGATCATGATATTAACTTATGTGTCTTTAAGTCAGCATTCTCCAGAATCTAATTTAATTGAAATAGCTTTGCCTGTGTAAACTTTGCCTTTGTTTAAATAAGATTTCACTGTTTAGTTTTGCCTTAAGCAAATGCAGCCTTTTGTTTGTCCATAAAACATTAGATTAAATGTATAGACTAATATGAATAGCTTCTCTTCATTCTACATGTACCACTAGCAGTTGCCCCCTTTGCTAGTATGTGGTGTGGTGTATTATCGTCATTGAAAACCAGGCCTCTATGTTTAGCCTGTTCTTTGGAGAAAATAAATTTTTGGCAAGAAAAACTATCTCCTTACCATTATTGATTTTAAATTTGAAAGACTACATGAGATTCACTCTTTAAATGCAGCTGCTAATGTTCTTAATACAGTGAATTATATGAGTATTTGTTCTCATAGTAAGTACACTGAGTTTTTATCTTTGTTTTAATGCTAGCTACCAATATTATCTAGCTATTCTTGCTGCCCTAACAAAACTTATTATTTGGTCCTTTGTGGGAAGTAATGTACAGTAAATGCTATGATCAAATTTGTTCCCTGCAATCCAAATGTGGTTTATTTTCTGGTTTCTATGTTGATGAGTAATAATTTAGAGATACAATGCTTGGTTTCTTTGGTTTTTGTTAAAGCTAACATCAGAATCCCGGTGAAGGGGGCAAGTACCATGTTATTCTTGTAACGTGCATTTTCCCTGTTCAGGCAATGCTGGACGTGGCTGCAAACCAGGGCTGGCTGGTGACTGTCCTGAATATCACCAATCTGATTCAGATGGTGATCCAGGGTCGGTGGTTAAGAGACTCGACTCTTCTTACACTACCAAACATAGAAAACCATCATCTTCACCTTTTCAAGTAATTGTCTTACTTTTCAATGTAATTGTTTTGTTTTAATTTTTTTTAAAAATATATTTTTTATATATATAGTCACTGAAATTTTATGTTATGGAGAATACTGATTATTGACATGGAAAATACTCCTGTTTCCCAGAGTAAGGCATGGCCAACTGACAGAACATTTTTGTTTGGAATTTGATCATCAGTCCCAAACTGAACTGTAATTTAAACTTCTCCTATCTAAATCATTTTCCATTTGAAGCATTGGATACATTTTTTTCTTAATTGCGTTTATTCTTTTACAATATCAATCTTCATTTAAGAAGACATCATTAAAATGCTTTGTGATCTAAAGCAAAATAAATGGCCAATATCTGTTATTGTTGAAGAGATTTGAGATATCTGAAATCCATTGTAAAAGTAAATTGTGCATCTGTAAAATGTCCCAAACTAGGTAGTTACATATATTAGGAGCTCAAGATATAACCTGTATGTAAGAGTTTATGTTAGCATCAATTATTTAACCCATAAGTCTCATGTACATGACTGAAATATATTTGCAAGGAAAAGAACAGTGTCTAATACAAGCAGGGTTGGCAATGTTTAATTGGAAATGTTTCTTTCACACCAGTGTTTCACGCCAGTTGAGAGATAATTTGCAGCCAAAATATTGGTTCACAGTCATGTAGACAAGCAAAACAATCTGGCTGTAGCTTGCCATCATGCACTCGTACTCCTGTTCATCCGGATAAGGGGTAGCAGTTATATGAGACATCTAGACACAGATGCCAACAAGAACCTCAGGCACACACGGAGTCTCCTTAGGAAAGTCCCTCAATTTGACTCAAATATATTGGGTTCCAGGGCAGTTGTCTCCATGGTACTTGGGTTCCAACCATGGAATGTCCCTAGAAACTAAAAGACACTTATGCCATAGCAGCAGCAAGTGGCATGGGGTGAACGGCAGATAACCTCCTCTGTGTGTCTGCAGCTCAGTTTCAGGAGCCCTTCCAGTATGGTATAAAAGTTATGGGAGTAAAGTTTCAGCAGTAAAGAACACACATTAAGGTACTACCACACATAGCACGCAGGTCTGCTATGGAAGCTGCTTGGGACCTAAGAGATTTGATACAGTTTTCACAGCACTCTTAAGAGTTTCAATTATATTTTTCTTCTTACTGGAATATTTAGGTGGCCTATGTTTCTGGGATCTAGCGCTACTTATGCTGTAAATCTCAAAAATTCTCAAAATGAACTTTTAGCTTTATGTTCCCAACAACTTATAATTTAAAACTTTATTTAAGTAATTATATTAAAGACATTTGCTGCACCCATTAAGCACATTTCAGGGGTCCAGATCAGTACTTCATGTACATGGAAGCATTACTTCACATTAGTGCCTTCCTGTAGAAAGACACCCAACGTCTGTGAACCCTAAGTGTTTACTGAGCTCACACATAATTAATACATTTTATGTAGTGATAACAGTACTGACTAGGGCTGTTATCCATACAGAATGCTGGCTGAATTTTTAAACTTAACATAATGGTCTTAAAATGTCATTTCTTAATTGAAACAAAAAAAAGTTATCATTATATAAACCACCATTGTCAGAAAATCATCTTTCTGCTGTGAAACAATTATTTGCTTGGTTCGATATTATTTCCTAGGAAATGGAAGCCAGTTATGAAGGGCCCACATGCTAGGGGTCGGACCTCCATCGAGTGCCTTCCCGAACTGATCCAGGCCTGTGGAGGTAAAGACCATGTATTTAGCTCCATGGTAGAAAGTGAGCTACACGCTGCAAAAACGAAACAGGTAAGACCATCTCTTAAGTGTTTTGAAGGCTCCCCTACTCAGAGGTGTACCATGAGTTTTCTAACTTAGAGCATGGATTTTGGAACCAGGCTCACCTTGAGTTAAATTGTCTGTGCCATTTACTACTATGATTATGAACATGAAAACATACATGTCTCAAGAAGTTCTTGTGAAAATTAAGGAAGATACTCTTATGTAAACTGCTTTATACAGTTCTTGACATAGAGTAAGAACTCAATAAATGAATACTAAAAATAATGACAGTAATAGTAACTAATAGTGGTATTTGCATTACGAGAAGTTGTTTCAGTATAAATGCTACTAAGCTGGCTGTGAAAAGCCTCAAGTAGCTTGTCCATCACTTGGCTGCATTATCCTAGCCTTCTACTCCCTCTCTTCAGGGTAGTGTTTCCTTCGGTATGCTTGGTATATTTTCATGCAATTCCCTCAGTTATTTGTTTATGCCCCTCTCTTATTGTAATCACTTTGTTTCTAGATCCAAAAGTATCCTTTCAAATAAACCGTGTGTGTGTGAACCATATAACTTACACAGAAAGCTGAATCTATATTGCGAAAAACAACACGGATCATGTCTCCAAACAATCTTTAGGAAGACCAAAAATATGAATGAACAATGCCAGAAATATTTGGCTATCTAGACTTTAAGTCTTAAGCAGTTTTACCCTAAACATGTCAAAGTAAACGTTCAGGATTTATAACATAATTAACATATTGACTTGCAAATGCAGGTATTAAAGAAACTTCTAAACCATGTCTTTTTTTTTTCCAAGTGGAACTTATTTTTGATCAAGACTTGGAAAAAGTGTAACAGGCGTTAACGTCTGATTGACTGTTCAGTTTCTGTTGAACCCAAGATTGGCACAAAATACTATTTAAATATTCATAATAAATGCCTACCTTTCTAACTAAATTACCATCAAAATTATGAATAAAAACAATATATTTAAATTAAAACAAAGCTTCTGTTAGCAACAACAGATTTCCAACATAACATACATTGATTTCAAGCCAAGTTTTAGATATGATGAAAAATTAGAACATTGTTATAATTAGTTCAGGGAGAACTCAGAAGTAAACTTACTTAATTTATTTGCATAAATTGCCATTCTGTTATCTTTAAAACCAAATGCAAATTGGCTCTGTCTGATATGATGATGGTTATTTGGCTCAAAAGTGCTTCAATTTGCAGAGCAATCTGGTGCCGGCTCTGCAGTGAGGCGATCCCAGGTAACATACAAATCCTGAATTATTCCAGAAATTAGTATGTTTAAAGCATCAATTTAAGTGCTAATTGCGGTAGTAATGAGAAAAAGCAGTACGACTGTGAGATTTGCATCTTCTACCCCATCAGTATGCCTGGAACGGCTGCTGACTGGCAGAGGATTTGGCTGCTAATTAAATAATTGTATGCATGGCAGTGCTCTTGCCTGATTCAATAGATGAAGATTAATCCTCAGATAAATATGTTTGGCTGGTATTGAAATGTCTTAGCAGTTTCTTTAAAAATAGTTCATGTTTTATATACATAAATATACATACATATATGTATCTCCAATAAATATATGTGTACACATTGTAGATTGAAAATAATAATAATGTTAAGTCCTACAAAAAATTACATATATATAAAAGCCAGATATGACATTTGGGGACTTTGTAAAGTAAAATCCCAATAAATTGCTGATAACAAAACATTATATTGGTAACTAATTTAATGGTACAAGTAAAGAAACATATCAAGTCTTGCTTCATGTGGTAAATATTACTTGTGCTGTCTGACAAAGTCAAATGCTTTACAGAAATTGTGTTTTTAAGTCCCCTTAACCACTTTTCCAGACTGGCCAGTCCTAGAAGAACATCCAGTGGTACAGCTTCTATACTTAGTGACTATGGGTTCTAGCAGGGGATAGACCATCCTTTGTACTGGAAGTACACTCTGTGGCTTGACTATTTCAAAATCCAGTTCAAGACATGATTTCAGATTCATAAGACAAGTTATAGGATTGGATTTGAATTGAAAATTTGCATTGAATTTACATTTTTTTTTAATTCCTAAGGGGTAGTTTGGTTCATCAGGGCTACTTCATTTCAATTAGGTATACTCAGCAGCAGTAAGCAAGATCAAAGCCTATAAGGAAATATATAGTATGTATTAAAGGAATAAAAGGAAAACCAAAATTAAAATACCATGTACTTTTAAAAACTAACATAGATGGTAACAACTGATTTAAAAAAAGAAAAAAAGCCAATGTCTTGAGAAGTTTTCTTGACTGATGCTGATATTGCCATAGAATTGTATATGTTATAAAAAGATGACCTCAAGTTTATTTTGTTACATCTTTTCTGTAGACCTAGGTATTCATTCATTCATTCATTCATTCATTCAACATTGGTGAGCACTTGCTATTTGAATACTGATTTTTCACAAATGTCTTTCCACTTCAAAAGCAGTATAAAATTAGGTAAAATATCTTTTAATGTGTCATTTTAATTGGTATTCTCAGCATAATGATGCCAAAAATTCATATTTGTTTCTAGAAGGAACCCTAGACTTATAGAATTCCTTGTGAAATATCGAATATAAAGAAATTTTTTTTCAGAATAAATAGGACGAATTTGAAATAGGAGCCAAAAAATGTACAATAAGTGGTCAATGGAGGATTCTAACATCAATTATTTCAATTACAAAATTTTTTTCAGGTTGCCCATTTATCCCCAAGCTCTCCCTCTTAGAAGCCACATGAATGTCTGAATAGATGCTTCTCTAAAACAAACCAGTTCGACAACAAACATTTTTTAACTTTTTTTATTTTAGTATAGTCAACAGCTGCTCAATATCAGGAGGGATTTACAATAAAGAAATCACAAGTTTAAATAATGATAAGCCCTCTTTTAGTTACTTTTACAAAGACATTAAAAAGACTAAAAGCATAATATTTTTACACATACATGCATATAGCCACAAGTATAAGAAAAATTGAGGACATCTGAACAAAATCACTGGATTATGTTAATGTTAATATCCTAGTAGTAATAAGTACCATAGTTTTGAAAAATGCTACCTTTAGAGGAAACTGAGTAAATGGTCCACAGAATGTCTCTGTATTATTTCCTGCAACTGCGTTGGATCTAGAATTAATCTCAACATTAAAAGGTTGATTTTTTTCTAAAAGCACACTATTTCTTAGTTGATCATTGCATTTCCCATAAACTCTTCCTTTATTATGTTACTTTTCTGTTTTTATTTAGGCATGGAATTTCTTATCTCACTTGCCAGTGATAAATGTTGGCATAAGTGTTAAAGGCTCATGGGATGACTTAGTTGAAGGACATAATGAACTCTGTGTCTCAACTCTGACTGCAGACAAACGAGATGACAACAAATGGATCAAATTGCATGCTGACCAAGAGTATGTGCTTCAAGTCAGCTTGCAGAGAGTCCACTTTGGGTTCCACAAGGTATAGTGTTTGGTTTCCATTCTCAAATATTTCACACCAAATACCAGCATGCGCCACCACACATATCTGTTATATGACTAATGCGCCCGTGTCATTCATGAATCCTGCCTTCTCAACTGGTCTTAAGCAGCGAGAGTTAGTCTTTTGAAATTCATGAGTTCTCATGTGCCATTTTTCAGCCCCAGAAAATCTACCTTACATAAGAATATATTGCCTAGAGTTCTATTCTCAAAGTATGGTATACAGACTCAGTCCAGGAGAATTTCCTGAAGGGCCTTTTAAAGTGCAGATTCCTTGGCCCCACTCCAGACTGGCTGAATCAGAGCCTCAAGGGGGGGGATCTCAAAATCTATACCTTCACTCAATACTCCAGATGATTTTTAAGGGCCTTAAAGCTTGAGCAGTACTGCCCTAGAGGCACTTTGGTATACAGGAACTGCATTGGGCTAGATATAGATGAGACTGAAGCTTTACCACTTAGCTCTATGAATTTGAATAAGACATTAAGCTTTTCTGAGCCTCAGTTGCCACATCTGCCTGCGTCCTTCATTATAATGCATAGAAGAGCTTTGTCAATGTTCATACAGGCCAAAAATGTACAGTATTGTTATTTTAGATTACTATGCTCTTTTCTGTTGCCTCTGACACCAAAATTAATTATCTGGTCCTTTAAGAATATTAGTACACAGCATGTGGGCAGATTGGTTTTTAGTGCCATAATAATTAAAATAAGAAAGAATTAGTCTTCTTTATGGTCCAGTGGATTCAGGGCTTTCCCATATCTAGAATAAGCCCTCAGGGGTGAAGCTGTAGTTCATTAGTATTGCCCCTTCTGTTCTCACACACAAAATGATCAGTAACTTTCTATTCGTACGATGTTCTTTCAGTATTGTACCTTCAAGTCTCACCTCATTTGATTTCTAAATCTAAAAAATCTGTCAGTGTAAGTGTTAACTGATTGGCCTCTGGCATTTCAGAGACTTTAATATGAGCTTCTTTTTTTCTTTTTTCTTTTTTCTTTTTCCTTTTTTTTTTTTTTTTTTTTTTTTTTTTTTGATACAGAGTCTCACTGTGTCACCCAGGCTTGGCTCACTGCAACCTCCACCTCCCAGGTTCAAGCATTTCTACTACTTCAGCCTCCCAAATAGCTGGGTTTTACAGGCATGTGCCACTACACCCAACTAATTTTTTGTAGTTTTAGTAGAGATAGGGTTTCACCATGTTGATCAGGCTCATCTCAAACTCCTGATCTCAAATGATCCTCCTGCCTCTGCCTCCCAAAGTGCTGGGATTACAGGCATGAGCCACCACACCTGACCTTAATATGAGCTTTTGTTTGTTTGAGATGGAATTTCACTTATGTTGCCCAGGCTGGAGTGCAAGGGTGCAACATCAGCTCCCTGCAACCTCCGCCTCCCGGTTCAAGCAATTCTCCTGCCTCAGCATCCCGAGTAACTGGGATTACAGGTGCCTGCCACCATACCTGGCTAATTTTTTGTATTATGTTGGCCAGGCTGGTCTCAAACTCCTGACTTCAGGTGATCCACCTGCCTTGGCCTCCCAAAATGTTGGGATTACAGGCGTGACCCACTGCACCTGGCAATATGAGCATTTTTAGAGGACTTAATGTATTCCAACTTACTAAAAAAGTAATATAAACTAATACTAGTAGTAATCATAAAAATAGCAATAATCATAAAGATAAAATCATGGGGGAAAACTATGATTTTTTACCTTAATATTCTATGTATAACTTAGATTTAATCATGCCAGAAAATCTCTTAATTTTTGTTTCTGAATGCTGTAAAAATATATTGCTCTCTGACACCCTTTTGAAATAAGTGAAACATCTCCCTCTAGAATACTGAGTGAAGTCTGAGACTGTATCATTATTACTATATTTTATTACACCATAAAGTCATTGTCTTAAAGAATCGTTAGAGTAATCTTGCATTTTATAAAAATTGATCCAAAATAAAGACCTCAAGTGCGATCATTATGTTTATATCTAATTTGGATTGTGGTGATTAATATATTTTACAAATTGCTTGACTTAAAATTGCCCGACTTAAAATTGCCCATTTCTCAGAGAAGGGACTCTTTAATATTACCATATTAGAATATATGCTTATTTATGTGAGTTTTTTTCTTGGATGGGGGGAAAGTATGTATTTGATATAGTACTCCTCATGTTGGGGTCCAGAGTCCAGTCTTGATTGGCTTTGTGTTTTTGTTTATTTGTTTGTTTGTTTTCTTAAGCATTCGTTTTTTGTGAATAAAGTTTTGGAAGATTTGGTTAACATGGTTATGTCTCAATTTGTTCATCTACCAATGTGGTATTAAAGTTAATTGTAGGAATAGCATGAGAATTTGCTAATTGGATGTCAAGATCCAGAGGTTTTTATTCTAACTGGCCAAATATTCTGATACTTACAACCACAAACTAGTGTCTATAATGTGCTCTGAGAATCTTGAGATAAGTTAAATAATTGCATATCAAAGACACCAAACCAGAATGGAAGAAAATTTAAAACATCTCAGATACATATGGTGAACTATGTAGATGTATGGCCTTCAAGTAACTCAACGTAGCCTTAACCAAACCAAGTGGTATAGAAAGTCTAGATATTTTTAATGTTGTATCTTTTTTTCTGGTTTATAGGGAAAGCCAGAGAGCTGTGCAGTTACTCCTCGGTTTCCCAAATCAAAAGATGAAGGATGGTTTTTGATATTAGGAGAAGTGGATAAGAGAGAACTTATTGCTTTGAAAAGAGTAGGATATATTCGAAATCATCATGTTGCTTCCCTTTCTTTTTATACCCCTGAAATACCTGGAAGGTAAGAAGAAGCCTACTACCAAAGTTCTGAAAGAATTAAATATGATTGTGATTACAAATGTGGTTTTACATTTCTATTCTATTTTTATATTTTAGGTATATTTACACATTATATTTCATGAGTGACTGCTACCTTGGCCTGGACCAGCAGTATGACATCTATCTCAACGTTACACAAGCGAGCCTTTCTACACAGGTCAACACCAAGGTCTCTGATGCCCTGACTGACCTGGCATTAAAGTAACCTGACCTGAACAAACCATTTGAAAGGAGTGGCTAAGAATTCTCATTGTTCAGTCATCTAGACAACATCGAATTACTTGATGTTTGCCTTGAAAGGATCAACTTCTAACCTCAGCCATCCAGGAAACTGACAGTGGCTGCAGTATTGACTCCAGTGACCTAAAGTTAACCACAGTGGCCTTTTAACAAATGTTGCCTTTTATAATGTTATCTTCATGAGTTTCTTGATATGTGAGATGAAAAAGCATGTAGAATAATCTTTTAATTTGTGTATAATTGAGGTGATATTTAGGAGCTATCAGTCAAATTTTACATCTCACAATGTACTGTTTACATGAATATTGGCTTTTTCTTTTTTAAGGAAAACTGCATTGAGGTGTGACAAGTGTTAGGACTTGTCACAGATTTCTAACTCTGCCACATAAAATATAAATATAAACCTGTAAGGTGATACACAGTGTGTGTTGTTAGCAAAATTTATACTTTGATATGATTACATGCAGAAGTAGCTTCAAGAATTTCTTATACTCATAAATGTTTTAATATGTGATGTAAAATTATATTATGGAGCCTAATGATGATAACAAAGAAAACAGAATATACTGATCTTAGAAAATGTAGATACGGTTAACTGGGAAATAAAATATAGAGTGACAATTCAAGACTAGTTGACTCAATGTTTTCTTCTGCTTCCTTTCCATAATATCCCCTTACTCATCTCTTCTTCTTTTCTTTCCCTTCAAGGCTTTATTTCCATTATCTTTCTGACATATTTATTTACACAAGGAGAGAAGTATAATCTAATTCATGTTGTAACACTTACAGATCATATAGTACAATTATTTGTCTTTATGCTGTCCTGGACAAATCTGAAACAGAAAATTTTTGACCCCTGTGGGTCAAAGAAAATTTCTCTATGTGCAAACAAATTCCATCTTGAAAAATACTTTTTCAAGCTAAAAAGTTGTTAAAATTCAATGTTCATATAATATGCATTCCAGTGGAATGAAATTCTACCTTTGTGAAATAATTTGTTTTCTTAGCCCTAAAATGAATTATTTTAAAACATTTTCCAATGTAACTGTTACAAGTACTAGAATTTCAGTGTTTCTGGAATTGGAATGTATTGCTTGTATATATCCTTTTCCATGCTTAAATAAAAAAGAAGAAGAAATAAAAGTAGGTTGCAGGAGAACCAGGCATTCACTTCCCAAAATTAAATCTAAATAACTATTGCAAGCAAACCAAGTATAGTGAGAATGAGGACTCTAGTCTGAGAAATTTACTTCATATAAAAGTTCTCTCTGTTTTTTCTTTGGCAAAGTTTATTACCTAATTGGAATTTATATCTTAAACACTGTTTTAGTGGAATTAAAAGAAAATGAAGATTTATATATAGATAACAATGACCAGTCGATACAGGAACCTGAGGGGTGACAATCTCACTGATTTCGTGTTTACTAACATCATTCCTTTTTATTAGACAGCAAGCAGACTTGGGAGGTCTCCTTCACTGGACATATGACACAGGACATAGGAGCAATAAGAAAGTATTTCTGTTGTACCCATTAGAGAGAAGAGAAATAATGTGACAAATTTAAGTTAATCTTATTCCAATGAGTGACCAACACTATCTACAACTTTATCCACACTCATTACTCAACAAAAATTATAGTGTTAAATGTGTCTTACAACAGGATATATGCCAACATAATCAGATTAGTACTACTGTTTACAGATCTGCAAGTCATTAACATCTCATAACTTTTTTATTGGCCAAGAATTTTGTCAGTGTTTAAAATAATTCCAAATCCTGATTATTGAAAGAATGCATTTGTTCTAAAGTGTCTTGCGGGGTTTTGTTTTCGTGAAGAGAAATATTGTGATAAAAAGGTTTCAAGGCTGTATTAAAAAGTGCTTTCTTAACTGATGTACCTACAACCCACTTATCTCAGAACATGCACCTCTGGGCTGGCTATTATACTATACAACTCTGTTTTCATGGCAGGTCATTTCATATTTCTCTGGAGTTTATCAACTCAAAATAATTGAAGTTCCAGTCAAGGATTTGTTGTAGGCACTGTGTTGAGTATTCTGATACCCACATGAATCAGAAACACATCCTGCCTTCAAAAAGCGTAGCCTGGTGATAAAAAGATATTCATAATTATAATAAAAAGTAATTGCACTAATATTAGTGATGGGGGAAATGCTATGGGAGTTCAGAGGTAAAATATTACTTAGAAAAATCATGAAGTGACATTTAGGCTGTTTTTAAGATGCTTAGAATTGGGAAGGCACAGATGAAAGAGGACATTCCAGGTCAGGTAGAATAGCATTAGGAAAATTTATAGCTAGCCCAGCCTAGAGTGGCTAGGTCTGCATTCTCAGAGACATGAAAGGGATGAATGGGCAAGACGAAGGGGAAAGTCTGTGAATTGACTGTGAATTAGAGAGTTAAAGACCGTAACTCTTATGTGAATACAATGGAACTTCTTGGCAAGTCACCAGAGGTTAGGGTTTGGCTATGTGGGAGCTTTCTTTATGAAAATGAATCTGGCCTCGATGTACAGATGATATGACCAAGCAAGGAAGTGTAGCAAGAAAAGCCAAGGAAACAACATTCAAAACCTAACTGCAGTAAGGAGTCAGGAAGGACCAGAGAAGGTTATGATGAAGAACATTCTGAGAGTGGAACAGACCACCAGTGCAGAGAGGAGACAACCAGGAGCCTGGCAGGACACGCGTCCATATCTGTGGTGGGTGATGGGTGCTAAATACTGACAAGAGGTCAGGGAAGTAAGAACCAAGTCAAGGGTCCTGACTGAGAGTGGTGGATCATGAATGATTGTTAAGAGAGTAAACTTAGCTAAATAGGAAGAGAGGAAACTGAGATTTCAGGAGGTGAGGACCAGAGTGGGCAATAAGAAAGGAGAGGCAGTGAATGAAGAAAGTAATCCTACAGGTTTCGTTCAGCAAAGATCCAGTGTTATCACCTGCATTGAAGAAGGTGATGATAGAGCAGACAGGAATTGGTAAGAATCAACTTGTTTCCTTTCAACATTCTCCCCTGCAACCACCATTCCTGAACACATACAAATATATGTATTTGCCCGCTTCCCCACCATTACCACCATCAAGCTGAAAACTAAAACTCCTCACATGTTTCCCAAAAAAAAGTGTGGGGATCCTTCAGTCCCAATAATAAGAAAATTTAAAGAGGGAACCTACCTATTTCCTTGACGTGAATAAGGAGCCCTTCTCATACTTTAAAATTCCACTGCTAACTTTGATGGGAAGAGGATACAGTGGTGGGATATTCAGTCACCAAAAATCATCTGTCTTTTCTTCCCTTTACACATACAAACAATGCAGCGAAGTCCAAATATGCAAGATTGACCCACTCCCTCAAATTTTGATTGCCCTTTCTCACGATTTAATCCAATAGCCTTAGAAAATTACGTGTCACTTCCCAAGGACATGCTCCACACATACCTCCAGTTGCTCAGGACCAAAACTTTGGGGTTATTACTGACTCTACTTTTCTAATCGAATATAAATTTAATTAGAAAACCTCAACCTACATCTAACCTATCAGCAGACCTTTTCAGCTCTACCTTTGAAATCTATCTGAAATCCAGCCACCTTCCCCACTGCCACCCTATCCACTCCACCTCCTGGCTGGCCTCTCTGCTGCTACTCTTGCCCCTTTTCAGTCTTTACACAACAATTTGGTTTTGAAACGTAGGTCTGATCATGAGTTCACTCTGCTCAAAAGCTTCCAGTGCCTTTCCATCTCAAAAGCCAAAATCCTTAAAGTACCCACAAGGTCCTGCACAGTGTTGCCTTCTCCCCTCACTACCCTCTGGCCCTCCTGCTCACTACACACCAACCACAGGAGTCACCTCCCTGCTTGTTGAACTTGCCATTTCTACTCCCTCACTTGGATGACTGTTGCCCCTAATCTCCTTATGTCTCACCATCTTATTTTAAATGGCAAACCCACAAAACCTCCCTAACCCCCTCTCCTGTTTGATTTTTCTCCATTGTTTTATCAACACTATTAAAATATGTGTTGGTTTATTATTAGTCTCTTCTGACTATGCTTCAGGAAAGCAGGGATTTTTGTCACTTCTGTTCACTGCTACAAAGAAGGACCTATATTTCCTGGCATACAGTCACTCAGTAAATACTTTCTGAATGACTAAATGAACACTGACGCCCACGGGAATTCTAAACTATCTCCCCCACAACCACCACCACCACCGCCACTGCCTCCATACACCGAGTTAACCACCCGTTCTTCCAGAGATTACAAGTACTGTCACACTCACCAAAAGCAAGGTACTAACTGATCGTCTTGTATCTTTTGTCAACAGAGGAAAGGTATATTTAAGTTAATTGGTAGTTTTATGATGATGATTGTTATAACTTATGGAAAAGAAGAATGAGTTTTTGTGTAGTAATGGATCTTAGGTATTACAGATCTTTTAAAACTTCCAATGATCATAGAATCTTTCTCACCTGAAGTTGTAGCTCTCTGTCTTCTCTCACCAGACCCTTTCCTTCCCTCCATCACTGCTGCTATTTTCAGTGAAAAGACCCCCAAATAGGAACTCCATATAGTTAAGAATATAGATTGATAATAATTTTGGGCCTTCTGTTTTTAGAAATAATCCAAAATGAGTAGGCAGAAATTATTTCATGAGCTGGCTGCTTAAAAGAAAAACCTGAATTAAGTTGCGCATCTTTCAAATGAGTATTACTGAATATAGAACTTGACTTCAGAGATGTGTATTAAGCCCTTGGATTAACTTTCTTTTTCTGGCTTCAGAAATAGAAATTCTAAGTCTAAGCAACACAGGAGATAAAAACATTTTGAGTTTCGTAAGTTTTAGTTATATTATTTTCAGGTACTCAAAAATGCTGAGAACGAATGCTGATTCCAGGATGCCCTGGAAGCCGGTTTTTTAAGCAGTGGAGGAACAGCTATCATGAGTTCTGGAAAGATTTAGTCCCACAATTTCCACTTCAGTCCTTCCACTTTTCAGCAAGGAGCATTCTGTACGATTTCTGAAAAATAAAGTTGTTCAAATTTGAGGCCTTTAAATGAAGTTTCAGGGGTTCTATTTTGCTTGAATATTCTTCCCAAGACTTTGCATTCCAATTTGAGAAAGATCTTGTGGGGGTGCTACTCAGATATTAGATCCAGGCTGACCCAAGGTCAAGCTTTTGGCTAAAAAGATAGCCACATTTGAATGGATACTTAAATTTCTATTGTTATTCTTCAATTGCCCTATGATTTGGAGAATTTGTTTAAAATGCGCCTGATTAAAGTTTCCTAATACTGTGGCTGTAAGTTGTTAACCATTCCATAGAGACTTCCTGAAGAACATGATGGACTGTAGATCATACCATGTTGGTTGAGCAGAATCACAACTTCTAATTAAAAGTTCTTTGAATCCCCCAAACCCATGTTTCTTTACTTGTTAATTTTTTTACTTGGGTGTCCTTGATTTTACTGGGACTTTCTAAGCCATGTAGGTGCCACTCCTGACCATTGAAAACAAGTATAGTCTCCTTGAATGATCATACTTTTTGGTTCCAAGTTACACTGGAAGGAGTTTGTAATGATTTGAGGATTGCAGAGTTGATCTAAGATGAATTTCATGTGTGAGATTTCACCCAAGTGTGGTTGTCCGTTGGCCTCAGAGAACTGTACTTTCCAGGATGTAGAAGATTGTTGTAGCTGGTTTTGGAACTACCTGCAGCTGATGGTTCATTTTTCCAAAGGGCCTAGAGGGTGCCAAATGTTATTCCTTTGAGGGATGAATGGAGATCCTGAAATAACCAAATAATTCCTGAGAATTAGACAACTAATAACGCTGAATAATACTGACTACCATAAAAAACAAAATCGCTTTTCTTAAGATGACATTAACTGCAATCAGAAGGTTCTAAAAATGTTCTTTATGTCAACACACCAGGATTGGTGCATATTCTCCAAAGTTCACCTAAAAGTTTATTCAACTAAAATGACTCAATGTATTTGAATGTGTAAGTTCTAGGTTTGTGTGATTGCTTTTTCAGTGAAATTACACGCGTGGATTATTTTTTTTTTTTAAGTGTCACCAGAGTGGACCACCAAAAATATTAAGTACGTTTAAATTACAGAAGAGAAAGTTTGGATTGAAGTAAGAGGAAAAAAATACAAAGTCTTCACAACACAATTTTAAAATAACGGACAAGCAAGCTACCAATGGAGATCTTCATTTATCGAACACGATCTGCCCCAACATAGCTGTCTCTTTCCACTGGGCTCCTGGACACACTGGAAGCCCATCCTTGCATACTTCTTTAAATGTCTAAAATTGATATTGCATGAAAATGTCTAATAGTAATTTTAACAAACAATGCCAGCAACTTGAAATGAGCTTTCAAATAAGCTCAAGTACATACAAAAGTGGCCTAATTACAGGCTGTCTACCAGGAATGTGCGTCTCTACCTGTGTTACTTGAACTGGTAATTATTATCAGGAAATATATTTGCCTATTAGAACACAATTTCATCAGGAATCTGGGAGGAATAAGTTTTGTTTTTAAGCTAGGTTTGCTGTATCAAGAGAAGCAGTTTAGGGTTTTGGCTTTTTTTTTCTTTTTCTTTCTTTTTTTTTTTTTTTTTTTTTTTTTCTTTTTTGAGACAGAGTCTTGCTCTGTTGCCCAGGCTGGAATCGTGCAGTGGCGCAGTCACAGTTAACTGCAGCCTCAACCTCCCACTCAGCCAATCCTCCCACCTCAGACTCCTGAGTAACTGGGACCACAGGCACACCCCACCATGCCTGGCTAGTTTTTTGTTTCTTTTTAATGACGTTCTGAAATGCTACCTCACCATGTGCTATATTTGGTGATCTGGTCACATTTTGTAAGATTTAGGACAATGTATCTGATCAACTTTCTTCTGTTCCCATTTCCTCACCTCCAAAAACGGGGGTAACACCTGCCCAGGCTTCTCTCAGAGTCGTTGGCTCCATGATAAGAAGCACAGTGAATGTCATTGCTGTACACACAGCACCTAGCACACAGGAGGTGTTCAATCAATTTTGTTGAATGAATCCTTTATGTGAAAATGCTTAGAAAATGATAAAGAACTATAAAGAGTAACTATAATGGAAATGGAAGGCTAAGATGATCAATAGCAAACAAACTCATCCTCAGGATTGATTTTATGTGTCAATGGGGCGGTAAGCTAAGAGCCCCACCTCACTATCTCTACCCCCACCCCAAACAGAAAAATCATTGTGCCCAGAGAGAGATTTGTGCTCCATTCCTTTTTTGCTACAGGATTCCCACCTGTCAAAACGCAAAATACGTGTACACTCAGGTGTAGCTCGGCACTCACATGGGAATATGAATTACTTCTGAGAGCACTTTCTGGGAACATGTTGGAGGGACAGTAAAGGGCACCTAGGTATCCAGACAGTGGAGGTGAAGTATGACTGCTTTATTACTTCCCCTGTAGGTTCTGAGTACAAACTTTAGAATCATGCTAAGGGCCATTTTTTATATCCAAATAATCAGAAATGGATCACTCTGGAAGCAGAACAGCTTTTGAGAGCAAGAGTGGAGGCAACTCACATTCTCACTGAGTGTTTGGATCATAAGGTATGTTGCACCCAGAGTGAAATGAAAATTTTAAGCAAATTCTGTAATGTTCTTTAAAAGCCTTAATGTACTTTCCTTAACATTGCAAGCAATATCCATTCTGTCCAATCTTCCTGGCAGTCATGTTGCTCTCATGCTTGTGTAAGCATGAAAATCAATTTAAATATATTCAGTAAAAACCTAAACGCTTCCCTTTTAAAAGTAAATATCTGAGTTTTCTTTCAGAAACAACCATTTTTACAGTATTTATTCAACTTCTGAAGCCTAATTCTATCCAAAAAATCAGGAGAAAAAAATCATGCTACTGGCTTCTAATATAGGGCTATTGTTACCAGAAACAGAGAATAATATAGACATCTTAGTAAAACCTCAATCTTATTTCCTGAGCCTTTAGAAAAATGCATTCCTCTAAAAACACATTACCCTACAAGTGGCCTTTGGAGAAACTGAAACATTGAAGAAATCCTTGGATTGCAGCAAAGAACATTCTCCATGGACAATTCTAATCAATTATAGAAACATAACTATACCCATATCATGTAATATACCACAGTGATGATCCTGGCTTCTGTCCATCTTATAAAATGCTACAACTCATAACATCAGACCCACTGCTGTTTGCAGCAATCCAACCCACAAAGATTTACTCTCAATTGATTGTTACCTTTCATGCTGAAAATGATTGTACATCTGCATCTTCTATTTCAGTTTTGTCATTTTGTTATCTTTGCCCACTGTGTTAATTATTTTTTGATGCTTCACTCCATCCCCAAACAATATATTTGAAACACTCATGAGGATGCATTGCATAAATATTGAATGTGTTAAAGACAGAGTCTGAGGTAATTCAGAATGAATTTAAGTAAATTGATTGGAATAAGCTTTTATTTAGGAAATCTTCTAGGGACAATCCTGACATATTTAAAATAACTAACTGTTCACAGAGATGCAATCTGCAGGTGCATTTCAATGAATCCATGAATCAGCAATCAGAACAGAAATGCTTGATTTTAAGTTGTCAGAAAACAGCTAAAAAGGGAAGCAGAAAGACATTGCCAATTACAACAATAAAAAACCAGGAAAAAGTTCTTTGGAACAAAAATGTTTTTTTAAAAAATCAGATAAATATAATGTACAATGAGTTGCTTAATCCTGAGTTCCAATTTGATTGCATTGTGGTCTGAGATACTGCTATGATTTCTGTTCTTTTGCATTTGCTGACGACTGTTTTACTTCCAATTATGTGATTGATTTTAGAATAAGTGCAAAGTGGTGCTGAGAAGAATGTATATTCTGTTGATTTGGGGTGGAGAGTTCTGTAGATGTCTATTAGGTCTGCTTGATCCAGAGCTGAGTTCAAGTCCTGAATATCCTTGTTAATTTTCTGTCTCCTTGATCTGTCTAATATTGACAGTGGGGTGTTAAAGACTCCCACTATTACTGTGTGGGAGTCTAAGTCTCTTTGTAGGACTCTGAGAACTTGCTTTATGCATCTAGGTGCTCCTGTATTGGGTGCATATATATTTAGAATAGTTAGCTCTTCTTGTTGCATTGATCCCTTTACTATTATGTAATGCATTTCTTTGTCTTTTTTTATCTTTGTTGGTTTAAAGTCCATTTTATCAGAAACTGGGATTGCAACCCCTGCCTTTTTTTTTTTTTTTTTTTTTTTTTTTTTGCTTTCCATTTGCTTGGTAAATCTTCCTCCATCCCTTTATTTTGAGCCTATGTGTGTCTTTGCATGTGAGATAGGTCTCCTGAATACAGCACACCAATGGGTCTTAACTGTCTATCCAATTTGCCAGTCTATGTCTTTTAATCGGGGCATTTAGCCTATTTACATTTAAGGTTAATATGTTATATGTAAATTTGATCCTGTCATTATGATGTTAGCTGGTTGTTTTGCCCATTAGTTGATGCAGTTTCTTCATATTGTCGATGGTCTTTACAATTTGGTATGTGTTTGCAGTGGCTGGTACCAGTTTTTCCTTTCCATATTTAGTGCTTCCTTCAGGAGCTCTTGTAAGGCATGCCTGATGGTGACAAAATCTGTCAGCATTTGCTTGTCTGTAAAGGTTTTTATTTCTTCTTTGCTTATGAAGCTTCATTTGACTGGATATAAAATTCTGGGTTGAAAATTCTTTTCTTTAAGAATGTTGAATATTTACCCCCAGTCTCCTCTGGCTTGTAGGGTTTATGCAGAAAGATCCACTGTTAGTCTGATGGGCTTCCCTTTGTGGGTAACATGACCTTTTTCTCTGGCTGCCCTTAACATGTTTTCCTTCATTTCAACCTTGGTGAATCTGACAATTATGTGTCTTGGGGTTGCTCTTCTTAAGGAATATCTCTGTGGTGTTCTCTGTATTTCCTGAATCTGAATGTTGGCCTGTCTTGCTAAGTCAGGGAAGTTCTCCTGAGTAATAGCCTGAAGAGTGTTTTCCAACTTGATTCTATTCTTCCTGTCACTTTCAGGTACACCAATAAATGTAGGTTTGATTTTTTCACATAGTCCCACACCACTGCTCAAGGAAATGAGAGAGGACACAAACAAATGGAAAAATACTCCATGGTTATGGATAGGAAGAATCAATATTGTGAAAATGGCCATACTGCCCAAAGTAATTTATAGATTCAGTGCTATCCCCATCAAGCTACCACTGACTTTCTTCACAGTATGAGAAAAAACTACTTTAAATTTCATATGAAACCAAAAAAGAGCCTGTATAGCCAAGACAATCCTAAGCAAAAAGAACAAAGCTGGAGGCATTACAATGCCTGGCTTCAAACTATACTACAAGGCTACAGTAACCAAAACAGCATGGTACTGGCACCAAAACAGAGATATAGACCAATGGAACAGAACAGAGGCCTCAGAAATAACACCATATGTCTACAACAATCTGATCTTTGAGAAACCTGACAAAAACAAGCAATGGGGAAAGGATTCCCTATATAATAAATGGTGCTGGGAAAACTGACTAGACATATGCAGAAAACTGAAACTGGACCTCTTCCTTACACCTTATAAAAAAATTAACTCAAGATGGATTAAAGACATAAACATAAGACCTAAAACCATAAAAACCCTAGAAGAAAATCTAGGCAATACCATTCAGGACATAGGCATGGGCAAAGACTTGATGACTAAAACACCAAAAGCAATGGCAACAAAAGCTAAAATTGACAAATGGGATCTAATTAAACTAAAGAGCTTCTGAACAGCAAAAGAAACTATCATCAGAGTGAACAGGCAACCTGCAGAATGGGAGAAAGTTTTTGCAATCTAGCCATCTGACAAAGGGCTAATATACAAAGAACTTAAACAAATTTACAAGAAAAAAACATACAACCCCATCCAAAAGTGGGCAAAAAATATGAACAGACACTTCTCAAAAGAAGACATTTATGCAGCCAGCAAACATATGAAAAAAGCCCATCATCACTGGTCATTAGAAAAACTGAAATCAAAACCACAATGAGATACCTTCTCATGCCAGTTAGAATGGTGATCATTAAAAATTCCAGAAACAACACATGCTGGAGAGGCTGTGGAGAAATAGGAATACTTTTACACTGTTGGTGGGAGTGTAAATTAGTTCAACCATTGTGGAAGACAGTGTGGTGATTCCTCAAGGATCTAGAACCAGAAATACCACTTGACCCAGCAATCCCATTACTGGGTATATACCTAAAGGATTATAAATCATTCTAATGTAAAGACACATGCACACGTATGTTTATTGCAGCACTGTTAACAATAGCAAAGACTTGGAACCACCCCAAATGCCCATCAATGAAAGGTTGGATAAAAAAATGTGACACATATGTACCATGGAATACTATGCAGCCATAAAAAAGGATGAGTTCTTGTCCTTTGCAATGACATGGATGAAGCTGGAAACTATCATTCTCAGCAAACTAACACAGGAACAGAAAGCCAAACACTGCATGTTCTCACTCATAAGTGGGAGGTGAACAGTGAGAACACATGGACACAGGGAGGGGAACGTCACACACCACAGCCTGTTAGGAGGTGGGGGGCTAGGGGAGGAATAGCATTAGGAGAAATACTTAATGTAGATGATGGATTGATGGGTGCAGCAAACCACCATGGCACGTGTACAAACAAACCTATGTAACAAACCTGCACATTCTGTACATGTATCCCAGAACTTAAAGTATTAAAAAAACTGAGATGTTAAAATGTAAAAAGGGATACATAAAGTACACCAAAAGTGTAATTATATACATATTTTATAGATTCAGTAAGTAGACGGAAAAATAATCTACCCTGGTGAACAGAGGAAGAAAAGTGACAACTATAATTAAAAGTCAAATATTTTCAATTGGATTTGAAATTATTTCTTGGCTATGACACCAAAGGCACAGGCAATAAATGAAAAAATAGACACTTGGACTTCAAGAAAATTGAAAATTTTTGTGCATCAAAAGACACTATTAAAAGAGTAAAAAGGTACCCCATAGGATGGGAGAAAATATTTACAAATCATATATCTGATAAGAGATAATATCCAGAACACTCCTAAAACTCAACAATAAAATAACCTGATTCCCAAATTGACAAAGGTCTTAAATAGACATATTTCCAAAGAAGATATACAAATGACCAACAAGCATGTGACAAGATGCTTAACACCACTAATCATTTGAGAAATGTGAATCAAAACCACAATGAGATACCACTTCACACTCACTAAGATGGCTCACCACAAAATAATAAAATAAACAAACAAAAATAACCAGTGTTGGTGAGAATGTGGAGAAATTGGAACCCTTATCCACTGTTAGTAGGAACGTAAAATGGTGCAACCACTGTGGAAAACAGTATGATAGTTCCTCAAGAAAATAAAAATAAGATTACTATAAGATCCAGCAATTCTGGAAAAATTGAAAGCAGGGTCTTGAAGAGATATTTGTATGCCCATGTTCACGGCAGCATTGTTCACAATAGCCAAACCTTAGAAGCAACCCAAGTGTCTGTCAAAGGATGAATGAATAAGCAAATGTGGTATATACAGAAAACGAAATACTATTCTGCCACATGATATGATGTGGATGTACCTTGAGGATATTATGCTAAATGAAATAAGCCAGTCACAAGAAGAACAATATGCTTTGATTCCACTGATACAAATTACCTCATATATATGAGTAGTCAAATTTACAGAGACAGAAAGTAAAATGGTGGTGCCAGGGCCTGGGAGGAAGGAAAATAAGGAGTTATTGTCTAAAGGGTAAAGAGTTTCAGTTTTTCAAGGTAAAAAGAGTTCAGGAAAAGGTGGTGATAGTTGCACAGGAATATGAAGGCACTTAATACCACCTATATATTTTTAAAGGGTTAAAATGGTAAATTTTATGTTACATGTATTTTTTACCTTAACACAAAATGTGCACTAAAAAAAAGTCAACTGCTTTGAATCAAAGATGATAAAGTACAAGAAAAACAAATGGCACCTGATATGGTTTGGCTGTGTGTCTCCACCCAAATCTCATCTCAGATTGTAATCCCCATGTAGGGAAGTGTGGAAGGAGGGACCTATAATCCCCACATGTCAAGGGAGGGAGGTGACTGGATCATGAAGGCAGTTTCCCCCATGCTGTTCTCATGATAGTGAGTTCTCACGAGATCTAATGGTTTTATAAGCATCTGGCATTTCCTTTGCTTGCACTTCTCTCTCCCGCCACCATGTGAAGAAAGTCCTTGCTGCCTCTTCACCTTCTGCCATGATTGTTTTTTGAGGCCTCCTCAGTCATGTGGAACTGGGAGTCAATTAAGTTTCTTTCCTTTATAAGTTACCCAGTCTTGTGTATGTCTTTATAGCAGTGTGAGAACAGACTAATACAGCACCTGTGGGTTTATTTAAAAGTTCAGGACAATACACTATGGAGTCAGAGTTCTATATAAGCAAAAGCAAACTTTCTAAACAGAAAGCTTACCAGATCATTTCATCAGTTTATCCCATTGAAAACATACTTCAATAACCTATTAAATGCTGGATCTGGAAATCATTGTTTCTAGATATTTTATTAAATGGGGTGGAGCAACTAATTTTCATTCGTGCATCCTTTGGTACTCCTTTTTTGCCAGAACCCACACCCACAAATTGGGTGAGAGTCAGGTCTTCTCATAGTGTGAGGGTGAATTAGCATCCCTGACATTCAACCTAAGACAATGCTAAAAAGTTATTGGTTGGTTGAGTAGTAGTCACTTTGTGACACCCAAGCCTCCAGTAAAGTGAAACCCAAGCAAAACTGGCAACCAAAGAGCCAAGTCCCCTTTCTCCCTCATTTCCAACATCTGTTTGCCTTTCAAGCCCAAAAGAAATAGCATAAAAGGGTTTTAATTATTTGTAATTTGCTCATTATTTTTTATGATGAAATATTTCAAACCTATCTAAAATGAGAAATTAACAAAATGGACATCCTTCTATTGTCTCCCAAATTTATTGAATTATAACATTTTCCACACTTACTTTTTAAAAGAGAAATAAAACATTAGATGTATAGTTGGTGTCCTGATATACCCTTTTCCAATGCTATTCTCGTCTTCCATTCCAGAGCTAGTCCTTATTCTAAATTATTATCTTTTGTGTGCATATTTTAAACTATTACTGATATTACCACATAATTTTGTTCCATGTTTTTATACTATTCTCACATACTGTATATCCAAAAGTAATACACAGCAGTTGTTGTGGGCAGCCTCCAAGATGGCGCCCATTGATCCATGCCTCCTTGTGCTCACACCTGTAGGCAATCCTTGCCCCTTGAGTGTCTGCTGGACTTAAGAGATTCACCTCTAATGACTAGAATACATAATGGGATATCACTTCCAAATGTAGGTGATAAGAAGACTAATTTCCATTTGGGTACTCTCTGTCTTGCTCTCTCTCGGTCGATCACTTATGAGAGAAGCCAGCTGCTATGTCCCACTTTGTCACGGGGCAGCCCTGGGGAAAGACCCACATAAGTATACATGGAAGTAGATCTACTGAGGCCTGCAAATAGCCATGAAAGATAGCCTGGAAGCAGCCTCATGAGAGATCCTGAGCCGGAAGGAACCAGCTCAACCATTCCTGGAGGCTTGACCCACAGAAACTATGATGAAGTAAATATGTCTTCTTTTAAGCTGATACATTTGGAAGTATTTTGTTGCACTGCAATAGATAACTAATACGGCAGAGCCTAGCATGTTTGTAAACTTTTTTCACTTAATACAGTTGTTGAGATTTATCAATGTTGATACATACAGCTATAGTTTAATTACCCTGTATGAATATATCATATATTCACTCATTTTTAAGTTGATGAGCTTTTATATTTGTTTCCAATATATGCTACTACAAGTAAAATTTCTGCAACAAATATTTTTTCTCATTTCTCATCTAATCATTTTTAATTTCATAAAAATCACAAAGCCAACTAATACTCAAGTTCAGATTCTTCAGTAATCAAAATAAATTACACACGAGGAATTTATGATTTGTCTACACTAGCATGACGTGTTTACATTTTTAAGGCAATATTTAATCTACCAAGGTGAAGCCCTGGATTTCTCCACAAAAAACAATCTAAGCAGGTGATATTGGAACTGTAGAATAAAGGTGGCCAGTGAAGCATATTCCAATCCAAAGCTGAGGCACACAGGTAGCAGTTTCTCATAATTAGCCCTGATTTGAAAAAGGTTGACCTAGTTAGCATGCTTTTCCTTCTCTGCTGTTCTAAGCTGAGATGTACTGCAGAATTTCCCAACAGATGTTTCTTCTGTGACTCAGTAGGAGACTTCTCACAGGTGCATTCTCTAGTAGCCGTATGAAGAAAAGTCAAGATGCAGAGCCCCTCCTCACACTGCCCTCCTGAGTCAGGAAATGGCCAGCCCTGCCCCCGCGGCTATATGGTGGGGCTCCTGAGATGCCTATTATTCTCTTTGGACCACAGTGGTGAAGCTGAAGTTGTAAACCTCCTAAGAAACGGGAACATGCCCTGTCATGATCTCGCCTGGCAAAACAGGACTGGTTAAAATGTCATCATGAATTAACAAGCGTGCCTGCATGCTTCATGATGTGACAAAGGTCTTAAAAGATTCTCTTCTATTTTTGATTTACAGACTTTTGAAACTGACATTAAAAATTATTCCTCCCATAAAGTGTATTTGGTAAAATGGTATCACTTTAGCAGGCTCAGTTATTTGTATCAAACATATTTCTTTATGTTTTTATATTTCCTATCACATATTGATAAGAAAAGAGAAACTAGCAAATGATGACCTCCCAGTTTTAGCTACAGCCATAGAAGCGAAGCACCCCCAACACCACTACCACCCCTGTTGAAACACAAAAGTGCTGAATAAAGAAAAGACAGCTTTGATGAGAGATGCAAATACAGTAACACCCCCACGATGAACAGCCTTGAATGACTGTCATTTTGATGCAACCCGAATGGGTGATCTATTTAAAGGGATGTCAGGCTTGTCAAAGCACCTCAGTAACCATTTCACCACAACCTAAGATTTATTCAAGAAAAATCAGAAAGATCACGTATAACATTCCTTCATTATTTGAATCATTTTTAGAAGCAATCCATATCTCTCTCAGAATATATACCACAACTCATGTGCATCAATAAAAGAAATACATACTAAGCAAAACCTGCAACCAAAATTGTGTTATCCAGATGCTTCTGAACAGAAGAGGCAACAAAAATAGGCCATAGGCAGCCTCCCTGGCCCTCTGGTCCTGGGCAGCTTGCACCTTGGTCTTGCACACTGTGGCCTACCCCTGAGCCTGCCCCCACGGCAAAGCCTCTCTCAGGGCACGAGTTTACTTTGTCTCTTTACCTGCATAGCACACAGCCTTGTGTAGCAGAAGTGTTTGAAAGATGACTGCGGAACAAGTACAAATTTAAACTTACAGGCTTAAGGATTAAAATAGACAATCAACTGACAGAGAAAAATGAACTTAAAGTTTTCTTGAGCACCCATTATGCTCATTGTCCCATCTTCTTTTAAAAGGATCAGTTGAGGTGTCTCCGGCGAAGGTCAACAGAACAAAATGAGGTTACCGAATATCCTTCCTGCTTGCAGGTCATTAGGCAGACAAATGCCTTCCTGTGGCGGGAAAGCTGATATGAAAGAGAGCAAAGTAAGCACAGAATCTAGGAAATTAAAGGTATTTTTCAGGCAATGAGTTCAGCGGTAAAACCCAGTCCCTGACGTCTAACAGACCCTGCTGGAGAATATTTTACAGCCTCTGCCCTAGACTGCTATTCATTTAACAACACATTCGTTACTAAATGTGCATTGTCTAAAGAACTCAATGCTCTCCACAGAATAATTCTGGAAGGTTATCAGAGGAATTTATGAGCGGTGGCTTCTGAGGAAGGGACTGCAGGGAGAGACTTCATGTTTAATGTTTTGCACCATTTGATTTTTTTTTTTACCTTATACTTACACAGTTTTTTTCCATTAAAAATAGTTGTTTGAAAACGTTTGATTAAAAAAAAAAAACACTCAAAATCACAATATGCCTCAAACAAACATAACAAAACCAAAAGCTAGCACTTAGTGTTTCCTTTACAAGCTGCTTCACTAGCTGTGCATCTGAGAGGTCCATGGAGAGTTAAGGAGAAAGTTTTAATTTCGTGCTGAGGACAGTGTTGGGGGAAAGGGGGTTATTCTTGTTCACACATGTGAAAACACCCTCCTCAGAGGAGACACAGGTTCTCTGAGGGGTTTGCAGGGTATGGAGATGTCACAGTTGCGCCCAAAGCCCTCAAATCTTCTACGACTTTAACCTGAGCGGATGGTCACCAGGGCTGACTCCCTATTAAAGGACGATTAAAACAAAGTCAGCTTCAGTATTGTGCTTTAGGGAGAAAAACTGAATATTTCTGGGAAAGGGGTTTTATTTTTGTGCGTTTTCTACTTTAAAAAACTCGGCCAGGTGTGGTGGCTCACACCTGTAATCTCAGCACTTTGGGAGACCGAGGCAGGCGGATCACGAGCTCAGGAGTTTGAGACCAGCCTGGCCAACACAGGAAAACCCTGTCTCTACTAAATACAAAAAATTAGCTGGGCATGGTGGTGGGCACCTCTAATCCCAGCTACTCAGGAGGCTGAGGCAAGAGAATCACTTGAACCCAGGAGGCAGAGGTTTCAGTGAGCCGAGATTGCACCCCTGCACTCCAGCCCAGGTGACAGTGCGAGTCTCTGTTTCAAAACCAAAAAAATCAAGGTGATTTCTCTCCTTTCACCCCTGTTCTGGATTGAATTGTGTTCCACCCAAATATATGTTGAGGTTCTAATTCCCAGGACCTCAGAATGTGAACTTATTCGGAAATAGGGTCTTTACAGTGCCTTCCACAGTTAAAAAGGGGTTATTAGGATGGACCTTAATCCAGCATGACTGCAGTCCTTATCAAAAGGGGAGGTGTGGACAGACACACAAAGAAGGCAGATGATGTGAAGAGACACAGAGAGGATGCCACTGGAACAAGAAGGCAGAGATTGGAGTTATTCTGCCATGAGTCAAGGAGCATGTGGGGCTACAAGAAGCCAGAAAGAAGAACCCTCTTAGTACTGTCAGTAGCACACCATCAAGGAGAGACACACTATTTCCAGTCACCTACAATTAAGAGCCAAGGCCCAGAATCTCAGCAGTCTTGTGGTGGACTGGAAAATAAGTATACAACAAGGAGAAACTAGGGCATCTAGTGTGTTTCTAGCACTTCTGCAGCAATTGTTCCTCCCCACTCAGAGGCCACATGAGATAAAAGAGCCCAGAACAGTCAGTGAGTCCCCAGGAATGGCATCAGACGTAGGTTATAAATCTGTCTGGGGTATTTTTACTCCCATTATCTCTCACGTGTCTACATGTACATCTGCATTGATTTCATTTGGTCATAAGTTCCTTTGGGGCTGTAACCTCTGCCTCAGACAGTGCCATTCAGTGTCCTCTGGGAACTGAATAAATGATTGCTGAATTGAAACTCCAAAACAATTGAGATGAAACAAATGGGTAGATGTGAAAGCATTCCCTGAGATAAGTGGTTTCATTCCTCACTTCTCTAACACCAAGAGAACACGTTTAAAGAATTAATGATTTTGAAGACATAAAAAAGAAAAGCCCTATTTTTCTAATTAAAAAAAATTCTCTTGATCATCCACAAATTATAGGACTACATATATTAGCATGCTATTTCATTAACAAATTACTGCCAATTCTCCACAGTGAAGGAATAAAGAAAAAGTTCACCTAATAAAAGAGGTTAGCTCCTAATTAGGATCAGGCTACAGAATTTGCCGGGTGTAATTTTCCACTGCGAATTGTTCTCGGGTTGACCTTGGCTGGTATTAAGGACATGGGTTTGAAAACACATCTTTCCTTTGCCAGCACGTCCCCATAAAGCACCAGTACCTTCCACAGACCTTTACTGAGTCTGTCTCCTCCCTTAGTACCCCACTCCCCATCACCCTGCATTGCCTCTAGCTTTTAGGAATCTTCTTGAAGAGGAATTAACCTGCACTGAGACCCATGGGTTAGCAGAAAAGGCACAAGACTTGGAGTCAGACAGGCCTGGTGGTTCTGCAATATCTGTGTGACTTGGCCCTCTGACTCTCAGTTCCCAGTGGTATAATGAAATCATAACACCTACTTTCACGGGGGTTAAACATGAGGGTGGTTTATAATGGTATGAAGCAACTGCTCACACATGTTACTTCCTTTCTGTTTTGAGTCCTGTCATCAGCTCTGGCATTTCTCTCCATTCTGCCCTAGATACCCAGGGAAGCTATGTACATCTCCTAAGAATGTGCAACTAACATATGGTAAGGGCAAGATTGAAAACGTTGACCCCCAAAGTGTCCAGTTTGGCTCCACTGTCCACCCCATACTCTCACCTTGAAAATTGACTGCACTAAGCACACTGTCTTATCCATGTCTGCCATCCTTTGGGGCTCAAGCAAGTGAGTTTGGAGGGGAGAATGGGGCAGCAAGGCAGTCCTGCGCAAGGACACTGTCCCTGCTTGGAACCCCAACGCCCTGGCAGTGCTAACACAAAGAATCTCCCTGCTTACCCTGCTACCTGTACCCCACTGGATTCTAAGTAGATTGTGTAAATCCCTTGAAGATGTCATTTATTTATTTGCAGGAAATCATCACCACCTATCTTCCTATCCCATCCCAGTTGGTTCTCCCAAATGCTCCGTGAGGTCCCAGGTGTGATCGATCTGTGTGGTTATTTCACAATGAGGCAAGGGTCAGAGCTTTATACAATCACTTCATCCATATCAATTGCCTCACCATGTGAATAGAAAACCCGTGGAAAAATTCTGTCAATGCACACCAAGCAACCGAGCTTCGTAAGTCAGCACTTTGGAAAACTTTGGGGCTCTGAAAATTTTCCAGTGGTTCCAGAGATGTCAATGTGACTTTCAGAGACAGGACAATGGTGTGGAACTTTGGGAGGAATGAAGGAACGATGATTTAGAGCTGAGGCCAATTCTGCTCCCACATTACTGCGATTGATAGGTATCTGGGAGATTCTTACAGAACTTCAGACTTCCCTCGATTCCTTTTAGGGCTTGTTATCTCTGTTTGTCCCAAGTGGGCCCTACTTTCTCAGCTTAAGGGCTATCATCAAGAAAGTTATTCCAAGGAAAAAAAATCAGTTAAAATCTCTAAAATGTAGAAATCAAAGATTGTAACAGGCTGTGGAAGACAGAGAGTAAAAAGAGTGAAAAATAAGTATAGGGAGATAATTTTTCTTGGCCAACACTTACAGATTTAGCAGGTGATATAAGTTATTTTCATGAAGATGAAGAACCTGAAAGCAAAATTCTTAACATGCCAGTATGTTTTAAAGGGGGAAGGAAAACGATTTCTTTTTCTCCTGTATTTCAAAAGGAATTGTACAAATTTCAACAACCTTCCTTTAGTTAAAAAGACTTTCCTGAATTTGGTTATATAGATACTTAAATTTACAAGGGATAATTATAATACAATCTGACTTTTAGCAAATCCCCAAAATTGCATTTAAATTATTCTTATTTCCTTCAATGTAATCATCTCCAAAGCAATTATTGCCATGAGTTTTTTAAAAATTCCCTTTCAGAATTATTTTCAGAACCTGAGGGATATTTCTCCTCAGTAGTGGTAAACATTTGTTCTTTGAGAGAAAATTTAATTTTTGGAAATGGCCCAAAACCGATGTGATCAATTTAGGTAAAAGAGCTTTGCCCAAATAAGATGAGACTGAGATTCTGTAGTCATTGATTTCAAAACCAGTTCCCAAAGAGAAGTTTGAAAGTGTATTTTGCACAATGGTAGCCTTGTAAAAATAGGTGTTTTCTTTCCCAAGATAATGGTGTTCACTTAGCTTTATGAAAAGCTTCCTTTCTCTTTTTGAGCCTAAACTTCAGTATTCCATTTTTGCTAGCTGCTTTTCAAAAACTTGTAATTAGACACTTATGACTTCATGATACTACTTCTGCTTTCACCTGGGATCAGTAATTTTTTTCTTTTCTAGTGTGGACAATTAGTTCTCTTAGAACTCCCAGAACTAATTAGCTAGTAGAAAGGCCACTGTGGATTTGCTGGACAGCTTTATTCTTTAGTTTACAGTATTTTCTGGCATTCATAAGCTGTTAAGATTAGTGCTAAGTTGTAGCTATACCATGTTTCTGACTCCAATAACATGTAGAGGTTAGATGGGCCTCCTTTCTTCTCTAATTTAGGAGCTCATTAAGAGACTTTTACTTACTTCAAAAGTGCACAATCATCAAGGTTATCAAGTGCTCATCTCTGCCATGCCATCACAAGAGACGAGGAACAAAATTTTTCTACACCCACATTGTTTATGCACGCTTTTTGGCTCAGTTCCTGTGGCAATTTCTCTATATTCTGGGGAAAGATCTATGTTGGTACCTATGGGACGAAAAGGGATAAAATTATTTAGAAATGATGTTCTCTCTGGACTCCTTTGGAGCATCTGTGCACCTCCCCGTGGTCCAAGCCTGCCCTTTAAATTCAATTGAATAGAACATACATGGGCATCTTCCCTGCTCCATGCTGAGGCCACAGCAGGCTGAGATGGGATCCTAGCCGAGTGTTTGGGAACACAGTGGAGTTACCCAGGCTACCAGGGGTGCCTGTTCCACAGAGGTCAGCTGTCATGAGCCCATCTGAAATTGGCATCAGGCTAAACCAGGGTGTGTGTTCCCTTGGGCCATAACGGAGGAGCACACTCAGAGGAGGAGCCTCAGGCATCTTAGAAAACTCCATTAAGACGCACAGGGAACAGCCTGCACAGAGTCTTTCGGATGGCAGCTCCTAAGGGTGAGTGTTCCACCTACTGACCCAACCCGATATTTTGGGATTGGGGGTAGAGGTTTTCCACCCCATGAACAAGGAGGATGATGGATGCCATGCTGACCTACTGTTAATGTGAGTGTTTGCCTTTGTCACTGATGCTTACCTGGGTATTTTTATTTAATTCATATAATTTATTAATGTATGTAAATTGAGTTTGACATTTATATTCTTTTATTTACATAATTAAAGTTTTGTGCCTCTAGATTAGAAAAAGATGTCATATTTATCCCTTTCAGTGGTTATTTGACATCACTAACCACTCAGGATGGCTTATCAAAATGGAAAGTGAAGGCAGTTATTCTTCTAAAGTAGTATCAAGTGAATCACTTGCTCAGGAAGTTGGAGAATATAAAGTTAGCTTCTGAATTGAATCCCTAAGTTCTCAATAATATTTGTATATAGCACTTTCTACTGACAAATTTGCTGCAACTTTGAAACACAACAGAATCTGCTCTGGAAAATAAGTTTTGCCTGGAGTCAATATTTTCTGGTAATTGGCTGCCTAAGAAAGGGAAATGACCAAAGAAGACTCAGGGCAACTGGAAAGATCACACCCCGTGGGCCTTCCCTCCTCTGTTCCTCTGTTGCTTGTTTCTCAATCTTTGCTTCAGAAGTTGGTGGTAACTTAAATATACATTGTTTATATAGATAACTCTACTAATTTGTCACTGTATTGTCAGCACAAAGAAAAATTTATTGAGAGAAATCTGCGTGCAAAATACCTCTCCTCCCACTCTGCTCACACATCAAAATATCCTCTGTTTTTGACACATACAAATGTGACTTTAATAAGGGGATAAAATATAGACTCACTAAGCATTCCTGTACCATTTCTCATCCCCTGTTTCTTCAGCCTCTCTCTCTCTTTCTCTCTCTCTTCACTATTCATCTTTGAGTCTCCTGATTTGTTGGGGTGGAGAAGGGGTTGATAGGTCTAGTGTGGGGATAGTAGTGATGAAAATCTCTAACTCCTGAGAGACACAGGTCAAATTTCTCTGTGTGCTGGCAAAGAAACACACGGTCACTGCCAAAACCACAGAGTAAAGTCTTCTAAAAATCCCCTCAGACAGCGATGTTTTAGAGTTAAGCCTTTTCATTTATATTTGGACAACCACCTGTTGACTTCTACTGGCGCTTGACAAGGGCGGGTAGATGGCGGGAACCTGGAGCAGAATTAGCCCATTCAAAGGGCTTGATATTCCCCTTTGAAGAGGCTGCCATTGTTTTTAACTGAGCCTAGTCAAGGCTCATAAGATCAAAACATGAAAAACAAAAAGGAAAGCGTTTACTTGGGACAGGGTCTCACTCTCCTCTTGAGATTATCACAGCATTCTCAGACCATCCCTTTTAATACAGGAATCAATTAGAGCAGTCTTTACAATGTATTTCCTAGTCCTGAAAGGCAGTGAGAGCCAGGGGAAAAGACAAAGGAGAAAATCCATGCTGGACGTGGAGGGTGCAATGGTGGGTCCTGCCCGATGACTCCTGCTGTGGCCACACATTTTCCAGGGCAGGATTTTTCTCTGCCACAGAATTAGAAGCTGGGATGGAAGCACATGAAGCCAGAAGTAAGAGAATGAAGTGCAAAGTATGCTTCAGTTAGGAAAGTCCCATTTAAGCCACATTGCAAGTTTGTGATGGGAAAGGTACCTGCCATAGGTTGACATCTTTGGTGAGATTTAGACACTCAGTACTGACTGAGTTACCCAATTCTCTAGTTGACCTAGATTAAGCCATTTCACCTACATCTTGGGGTTTATAATGAGCTGCTTATGTCTCAGGGGAATGGATCCGTGGTAGGTACTTCAAAGGGCAGATGAAAAACTGCAAATGTTCTATTGCAGGTGGTGGGGAAGAGTAGACAAAATTTATGAATGTATACTATATTATACTCTAAGCCCTATGGAAACACATTGATGAACCTATCATGGATCCTGCCCAAATAAAAGTGTACATTATTAATTATTCTTAACAATCCCCAAACGAGATAAGAAGATAAAACTCAAAACTGTATGGTTGGCCTGGTTCGGTGGCTCATGCCTGTAATCCCAGTGCTTCAGGAGGCTGAGGAGGGAGGATCACCCAAGGCCAAGAGTTCAAGACAAGCCCAGGCAATATAGGGACACTTCCGTCTCTACAAAAAGTGAAAAATTTAGCCAGGCGTAGTGGCACATGCCTGTACTCCTAGGAATTTGGGGGGCTGAGGTGGGAGAATTGCTTGAGCCCAGAAGTTAAACCTGCGGTGAGCTGTGATCACACCACTGTACTCCAGCCTGAGCAACAGAGTGAGACCTTGTCTCAAACAAAATAAAATGAAACACAACACAACAAAAATTGTATAGCTGCTTTTCCAAAATAAGACATTCCAATATCTCTCTTCTGGAAACAATCTTCTGGCCAATTCAAGAGCATAAACAGTGGATGATGTCTTCTGCTTACCTTTGTAACATTTATTGTGCACCTCTGCAGAGTCAAAATTATGCTAAGGGCTGAGAAGCGTACAGGCAGCTGGGGTGAGAATGCCAGTCTTCCCTCCTGCCCTGTGAGCTGTGACATTCTGACAAGGGCAAGCACGCAGGTCCACCGGGTTCCTCCTGTACCATGGACGTGGGTTTTGCAACAGCTTGCAATTCATTGCCCTTTATTCTCATCCACGCCTACTCCAGTCACTCTTCAACCTAGACACTCAACTGAGCTTCCACAGAGCTGGGGTAAAGTGAGCTGGCTCTGCATGCTGGGGACTAGGGGACCAAAGCCAAACCCAGATGGTTTGTCCTTGCTCTCAAAGTCAACATGGTCAGTTCTAAATCAGAGTTTCTGTGAAGTGTTATGGGAATATGAAAGGTAAATATTTGCTTTTGGTGGGAGAGAAACAGAGACTTCTATAGTCCTGATTAAACACAACATCAGCTACAACCAGGCTTGGGACAGGGCTGGAGCTGGCTAAACAAGATTAGAGCTTTGTTGGAGCTATGGGAGCCCATCAAGTGTTCAATTCCTCAAATTTATTTTTTGGTTTCTCGGTTACTTAAAAGTAGCATTGGGCTTTGAAAGCAGATAATAAGCAGATGTGTCACCTAGACAAGGTAGCTTGTGGCAAGAGCAGGCACTCTGTACAGCAAAGAAAGTACATCTACACCTGCCCTTCATTTCCACCCTCACTTTACTGCCTGTCATAGCCCAGTCCTTCATTGGTACTCTTTCTCTGGATGGAACTCATCCCTGCCATCCATTCTGCATCCTGCAGGTCCGTGCCAAATCATTTTCTCCAAAAGGTCCTTTGCACCTTGTCATAGCCAGATTCCAACAGGAACAGATGGGCATATGCACAAAATTTAACTGAGAAGAGTTTAATAAAAGAACTGTATACAGAAGTAGATCAGGATTCAGATACTACCAAAGGATGCCAAAATACTGAGGGACTAGCAAAAGTAAGATCTTGCCCCAGGTCTGAAAGGCTAAGAGGAGAAAGATGGACTCTCTTAACTGGTGAGAGCCATAGCTATAGAAGAGGGACTGCCCGCCAAAGTCAAGGCCTAGAAAAATATAATCACTGTAAAAGCCATGGCAGGAAGAGGATGAGGCAATGAACATTCCAGCTTTTCTCTCCCCCATCTCTCAATGGTCACCCACTGGTTAAATCCAACGAGAAGCTGAAGGGAACCCCACTTCCCTCTGGAGTCTCTGCATGGGTTCAGTGTCTGTGGCACAAAGCAGGGTAGAAAGGGTAGAGAATGAATCTGAAGGGGAAGGGATTCTTTTATATCGGTATCTCATATAATTCCTACGGTTAAATTGTAGATCGGCATCTTACCCATTTTACAGATGATGAAATGAGGCTCAGTCCGATTACACATCTTAGCTAATAATATAGCCACAGAGAGTCAGGATTCAAATTTAAATTTATTGTATGACTCGAAAATCTGTGCGCTGTAGCCAGGGAAGCTACACCGATGACTGGACTCAGGGATTGGTGGGGTCTAGGAAAGGAGCAAGATGGGAGATCTGAAGATGTCATTCAGGGGATGATTCTGTTGACTTTGATCATGTTGAGGCCATGAACTGAAATAGGAAACCCAGGAGGAACATATTAGTTTTATGTGCCCACCCATGCTGAATCTGAGGACCCTAAAGGAAACAATCATTCAGTGGATGTGTCTAGCATGCGATGTGAATGCAGGTCTGGAGTATCCGGAGGGCTCAAAGCCAAAAAGAAATATTTACAACCATGGACTAGGGTGATGGCTAATACCTTGAGGGTAAAGGACATCACCCAGGGGACTTGCTGGCAGAGATGAGATGAAGATTCAGGCAGGGCCATCCAAGAGCCCTGCACTGAGCATTTCCTCATTACCAAAGGGCTTTCAAGACATTTCATAATGCCTAGCTTGGCACAAAAGGCCCTCCTCCACTGGGCCCCAGACTTCAGCATTCTTTCTCACTGATTCCAGCAACCAACTCTCTTCTCTGGTTAAACCTACCTGCACTCTCCCAGCTCTTCCACTTTACCACACCCCAAGCCTTGACTTGCCCATGCTCCACTCCTCCTTTGAGGCACACTATGCCTGGCTCCCTTTCATGACCTTTGGTAATTCCCACATCTTCACCACACAGCACATCCTGTCTTATAGACCCTGTGTCTTTTGTCTCCATCTGTATGAAGAATTAGGTGCTCAGCATACATTGGATGTAGATAAATTAAAAAATACTAGTTGGCTTAATCACTTGCTTATTTTGGAGATGGCCAAACATCAGTAAGGTCAGCTTTCTTGTTTTATTCAAATTAGCGCACCTTGGCCAGGCATGGTGGTTCACGCCAGTAATCCCAGCACTTTGAGAGGGCAAAGTGGGAGGATTGCTTGAGACCAAGAGTTAGTGACCAGCCTGGGCAGCATAGCAAGATCCTGTCTCCACAAAAAATTTTTAAAAATTAACTGGGCATGGTGGTATATGCCTGTAGTCCCAGCTTCTCAAGGGACTGAGGCAGGGAGATCACTTGAGCCCAGGAGGCTAAGGCTGGGGTGAGCCAAGATTATACCATGCCTGGGCAACAGAGCAGGACATTGTCTCTTAAAAAAATTAACCCACCAGTTTGGGCTACTTTCTGTCCAAAACAGTGATCCAAACATAGTAATGGCAACATTATTAGAATATCTGGGTAGGCTTCCGAAGGGACTATATGAAAGGGAACGGCACTTATTGGGATATATATCATAGCGCCTAAAGTCATGGTGAGCTCAGTAGGTAGTCACTGGTCAACTTCTGACCATAGCACATACTTTCTTATAATTTGGGGCAAGTTACTCAATTTCCCTCAATCTCAGTTTTCTTACTTGTAATAGTGTCACCTATTTAATAGGTTTACCATGCAGATCAAATGAGATCATGCTTAACCCAGGCCTGACAGCTAGTAAGGCCTTAATAAATGCTAGAAATCCTTGTTATTACAATTACTCCAGCTCATCGAGTCTAGCTTATTAGAGCTAGAAGGAACTTCATAGAAAATTCAGTCCCAGCACTTAATTTATAGATGAGCAAATAGATGCTCAGGTGTCAGGCCATGATCTGGTGGAGCTCAGAGATAAAACAAGGCCTGTGTTCCTTTGTCCACTGGCCAGCACTACTCAAGAGTCTGTGTCACATTTTATACCTGCACAGGCCCATGCTTTTACCTGTATTACAAGCAGTAAGGCAGAGTGATCTAGATCTGTTTTTTGTTCATTTTCTGAAGAAACAGAACATTTATATCAAATCCAATCTACTTTGATCAGACAGGAAAATACAATAAAACATTTAAAACAAATCTTTATAGAGCAAAAGTTACACCTGTTTGTAGTTACAAAAATCCTTGCCAGTGACCCTAATTAACACCAACACTTACGGGAATAATGAGAGCAAATATGTGAAGAGTAAGGTTGAAGTGAAAGTCACGGGGGTGTTTTGTGCATGACTGGTTTTTTGTTAGTTAGTTTTTGAGTTTTGTTTGTTTTTTTAGACCACTGTCTGGGTCACAGAAAAACACTTGTAATGACAATGTCCACCTATAGGTGGCAAACTTGTACTGCTGTCATTCTGTCCTTGCGTGTCCTTGCAAATAAATGTCACTGGGAATGGAGATGAAAGTGAAATTTGAAGAAAGAAAACAAGAAATCCAAATGGATCCAGAAACAACATTCTCAAAAAACTTTTAAATGAAAAAAACACGTAATAATCTTACAAGATACTTAGTCTGATTCATCTGCAAGAATACCTCATGAAATTGCACCAAATGCATATATTCAGGATCCGTTTCAGAGTTCCTACAACATAGCACACCCTGGTTTAGAGTGGGAAAGACATATCCCTGCCTTGAGAGCACTGACAGCTGGGAGCCTTCCACCCGCAACACACTTCCAGCAAAAGCTCTCATCTGACTTTTGCTGTTGTCCCTGATGTCACAGATAAGAAAACAGAATCTCAGAGACACCGGGGGAGTGGCAGACTGGAGCTCAGCTCCTTAGAATCCAGGTACTGTCTCTGTCTGCCACTTTATGCTATCTCAATGTAAGGCAGAAAGCGACAAAGAGATCTAGGATTTGGGGGTAGGAATAACTAATTATTTGGGTGTACCACTCACAGGAAAGCCCCAGTGGTTCTCCTGGAGCCTTTGTAAATAGAATGACCTTGGACTCTCTCATTTCCACCCTTCACCCCGGCTAACCAACCCTTACTCTCTCATCGTGAAAGGGGGGTTGTTTCCCAGAGTGAGGGTCAGGATCCCCTGGGGCTCTAAGGAAAGTAGTGAAGACTTTAATTTACAGTGGCCAGGCTTGGTGGCTCACATCTGCAGTTCCAGCTACTTAGAAGGCTAAGGTAGAAGGTTCACTTGAGCCCAGGAGTTTGAGGCTGCAGTGAGCTATGATTACATGCCACTGCTCTTCCGCCTGGGTGACAGAGTGGAAAAAAAAAAAAAGGCTTTATTAACAAGAAATAATTCTTTTTTTTTTTTTTTTTTTTTTTTTTGAGACGGAGTTTTGCTCTTGTTGCCCAGGCTGGAGTGCAGTGGCACGATCTCGGCTTACTGCAATCTCCGCCTCCCGGGTTCAAGAGATTCTCCTGCCTCAGCCTCCCGAGTAGCTGGGATTACAGGCATGTACCACCATGCCGGGCTAGTTTTGTATTCTTAGTAAAGATGGGGTTTCTCCATGCTGGTCAGGCTGGTCTCGAACTCCCGACCTCAGGTGATCCGCCCACCTCGGCCTCCCAAAGTGCTGGGATTACAGGTGTGAGCCATTACCCCTGGCAAGAAATAATTCTTCTACCCTACTTTTAAAAGCTTTTGATACAGTATACTTGTTTAAATGTGTTTAATTAAGACAATATTGAGTGCCTGTTTAAACGTATAAAGAGGGTACAATGTGTTTTTTCATGCATTCCTTGCTCCTTTGAAAAATTGTCCCATGTATCATCCCAGGCGTATCCCTAAGTATTACATATATGTAGATACGTAAGTGTGGATATAGAGAGAATTTTCTTTGCCCAATTCATGTAGTACTCTGCTGCTTGCTTTTTTCATTTAACAGTATAACTTGGAGAGCTTTAACTAGACATATGTTATGCAGTTTAACGTGTCATGGGGTTTATAGTTTGAATGTACTATAATATATAAACCATTCCCTTCCCTACTGGTGGATGTCTAGGTTGTTTCTGTTTCTCACTATTATAAACAGGTCTGTAGTGAAGTCCTTTTATATATACCTGTTTACGTGTACAATATCTCTGAAGGATAAATTCCTTAAAAGAAAAAAATTGTTGGACCAAAGCATAGATACGCATTTTGAATTAAAAAAAAAAATACTGTTAAATTACCTCCCACAAAGGCTGAACTGCCTTTTTATTGACCCCACCTCTCTCTCATTAACTTTCTATTCACAACCTATACTCTGGGCCACTTTAATTCTGTTTTAACTTTTTTTTGTTTTGTTTTGAGACATAGTATCCCTCTGTCACTCAACCTGGAGTGTGGTGGTGCAATCATGGCTCACTGCAGCCTCAACCTCTTGGGCTCAAGGGTATTCTCTTGCCTCAGTCTCCTGAGTAGCTGTGACTATAGGCACATACCACTATGCCCGGCTAATTTTTACAAAATTAGTTTTTGTAGGGATAAGGTCTTGCTATGTTGCCTAGGGTGGTCTTGAACTCCTGGGTTCAGGTGATCCTCCTACCTCAGCTTCTCAAAGTGCTGGGATTACAGGTGTAAACCATTGCACCTGGGCCTATGTTTTAGCTTTAATCTTGAAGTCTTCCTTCTTCCTCTTTCTCTCACCCCACACTCAATTCACTGAAAACTCTGTTGGATTTACCTTCAAATACATCCAGAATCTAGCCACTTCTCACCACCTACTCTGCTTTCACTTGGTTGAAGCCGCCATTACCCCTCCACCAGATCCCTGTAGTAGGTATCTCCTTGCTTCTGCTCTGCCCTCCTTCAAACTACTGTCAACACAGCAGCCAGAGTGACCCTGTTAAAAAAAGTCAGATCATTTCACCCCTCAGCTCAAAATCCTACAACGTATCCTCACTTCACTTCATAAAATCCTTACGGTGACTTCCAAGGGCCTATGTGATCTGCACCTACATTCTCTTCTCCTACATTCTCCTCCTCCCCGTCTCTAGTCTGCCATGGACACTGACCTTCTTGCTACTCCATGAATCATCCAGGCACACCCCACATTAGGGTCTTAGCAGTCCTCTCCTTCCTGATATCCACTTGACTAACTCCTTCACCTCCTTCAAGTTGGCTCAAATTTATCTTTCTCAGTAAAGCCCTTCTAATACCCTTATTCAATACTGTAAACATCCCTCACCAGCACCCTATACTCCTTGCTCTTCTTTTTCTTTTCCCAGAGCATTTACAACCCTCTTACCTGTTATGTAATTAACTTTATTATGTTCATTGCCTACCTCCCCCATTTGAATTTACATGCCACATGGGTGGGGATCTTTGCTGATTTGTTCACTGAAAAAAATCTTCCATAAATATCTGTTGAATTGGAGGTGGCATTCCTCTCTCCATTGCAATGGTGAAATAGCTTCAGAAAGCTGTGATTTTGACAGAGTCATTCCCTTGTGGATAATGTTGTCCTATTGCTTTTTAAAGATAAGTTTCAAATAGGAAAAAAAAAAAGCAGAAAAAATGGACATCATCAAAATTTTAAACTTTTGCTTGTGAAAGACTCTGTAAAGGAGATGAAAAGACAGACTACAGACTGAGAGAAAATATTTGCAAATCACAAATCAAACAAAGAATACATATAATCTCAAAAATCAGCTGTAAAAAACCACACAGGCAATTCAATTAGAAAATGAACAAAAACATGAACAGACATTTTACCAAAGGGGATACAGAGATGGCAAATAAGTACATGAGAAGGTATCTAACATTATTTGCCATTAGGAAGATGTAAACTAACAAACACCACAATGATATCAGACCCATCTGAATGGCTAACATAAAAAATCACATCAAATGCTGGCCAGGCGCGGTGACTCACATCTGTAATCCTAGCCCTTAGGGAGGCCGAGGCATCTGGATTGCTTGAACCCAGGAGTTTGAGACCAGCCTGGGTAACCCTGTCACACCCCGTCTCTACAAAAAATACAAAAATGTGTCAGGCATGGCGGTGCATGCCTGTAGTCCCAAGCTGAGATGGGAGGATCACTTGAGATTGCAAAGTCGAGGCTGCAGCATGCCTGGATGACAGAGAGAGATATGATTTCAAAAAAAAAAAATCTAATGCGAGTGAAGATGTGGAGAAATCGGATCACTCATATGTGGTGGTAAGGATGTAAAGTGGTATAGTCACACATAAAGTTTTACTTTTTCTTTTAAAACCAAAAATGGACTTCCCATACCAACCAGCAGTTGTACTTTCAGGCATCTGTTCCACAGAAATGCAGACTTATGGTCATACAGAAACTTGTACAGCAATGCTCATAGCACCTTTATGTATAATATACAAACTGGAAACCACCCAAATGCTCTTCAACAAGGTGAATCATTAAAAAAAAAAAAACTGTGGAACATCCATACCATTGAATACTACTCAGAAATAAAAAGGAATGAACTACTGATATGTGTAACAATATGAACTGGTCTCAAGAGGTGGTGCTGAGTGAAAACACCAATCTCGAAAAGTTACATTATATATTATTCCATTTACATAACATTCCTGAAACAAAATTATCAATGGAAAAGAGATTAGTGGTGTCCAGGATTTAGAGATGAGGATGGAGGGAAAGAGAAAGGGCTAATATAAGGGACTCTTGTGGTGATGGTGCAATTCTGTATCTTAATTGTGATGATGGTACACTAAGCTACACATGTGGTCAGACTGTATAGGACTATGAGCACACACACACGGACACACACACGCAGGCACGCACGCACACACACACACACGAGTACAAGTGTAACTGGAGAAACCTGAATGAGCTCTGTTAATTGTACCAATGTCACTTTCTTGGTATTTATACATATACATTATGCAAGATGTTACTGGGGTAGGCAAGGTAAAGGGTGCACCCGAATTCCCTGTACATTTATTTGCAACTTCCTGTAAATCCATAATTATTTCCAAATTTAGAAATTAAGGGCCGGGCACGGTGGCTCACGCCTGTAATCCCAGCACTTTGGGAGGCCGAGGCCGGTGGATCACAAGGTCAGGAGATCAGACCATCCTGGCTAACACGGTAAAACCCTGTCTCTACTAAAAATACAAAACATTAGCCGGGCGTGGTGGTGGGTGCCTGTAGTCCCAGCTACTAGGGAGTCAGAGGCAGGAGAATGGCGCGAACCCAGGAGGCGGAGCTTGCAGTGAGCCAAGATGGCGCCACTGCTCTCCACTCTAGGCAACAAGCAAGACTCCGTCTCAAAAAAAAAAAAAAAAAAAAAAAGTTAAGAAAAAAGTTTCAAGAAGAAATCCAGGCCAGCTTTCAATTGGGATGTTTTCCCCTGGGGTTACTCTCCTTATTTCCAATACATCTAACCTTAACTTCTTTTTATTTGGTCTTTTTCACTTTTTGAGGGAAAGCCCAAAAATACTTACTTGAGTGAACATTATTCTTATGTGGTTCTGGGTAAGCTACTCAGCTCTCTGTTCTTCAGCCTTCCCTTTGGAAACTTGGAGAAATATCTTCTGTCCCCATCCTTATGGGAATGTAGAGAGTTACTCACAGAAGTTCCAATTAACTCCTTTCATGCTGAAATAATAGAGCAAGTGGGAAGTGAGGTGAGCACTCTCCTCTAGTGAGCACCCATCACATTCTGGTAACTGCACAGGCATTTCAAATCTGCTGTCTCACTGGTCAGGTTTCAGCTCATTTGAAAAAGATGTGAAGGTCCTATATAAACTACAGCATTGCTGACCACTGAAGAACTGATGGCTGATAACATTGCTAAACAGCAAGAGTTCTTACTGGGTTTATACTTCTCAAATTTCCAATTAGTCAAAGCAATAGTAATATTTAAGTTACTTTTTAAAAATGCACAGGCTAATTGTCTAATGCAATTTTCAAAATAAGCATACTTAGCTCTTTTTAAAGCCTTTCCCCCTGAATTTGGTCAATAGATTTTGGAACCATTTTAAACACGTTGATGTCAATCTTTTTGTAAAACTTTCTCCTCAGTGCTCCCCACCTCCATGTGTCCATCTCTTTTCCTTCCTCACAGTAGCATTTCTTTTCATTCTCTACTTTCTCTGGGATATGCCCTCACTAAACAAATTTGCTCTGTCATTCTATTCTTATACTCGCTGGGAATGAAATGTTATTTGTTGGTCACCCATTAAGCACTGAAATGACTGCAAGATTATTTCCAATACATCATGACAAACATTCTTTGAAGCGTGTCACATGAGCCCTGAATCAGCAAGGAGGATAGTATTGGGAGGGCTGTTGCTAGACTATACAGTGCCTTTGTGTAAATTAGAAAAAGACACCCCTCTGTATGGGACACAGGACTGAGCCAGGGCTGAATTTCAGTCCTTACCTGCATGGATGAGACACAACCTCCTCAATAAGATCCAGAACCTATGGAAGGAGCTCTCAAAAGTACACTCAGCTCATCATCATTTTTGTACCCAAATCCATCACTGACTTACAGTGATTCCAAGAGTGATCACTTGACTCATTTGTGACCAAACTTTTTTTCTGTGTTAGACTAAAATTCTATAAAATACTTACACATGAGGTTTTACAAACCTGTCCTGTACACATTTCTTATTTATCATCATGACATTTATCATCTTAATTATCATCATGACAGTGGTGCCAGTACTCATTGGGAGATCAGCAGATCACTCAGCTTTGGGACAAAATAGAGAGTTTTAAGTAAGACAGGGGTATACCAGATATTTTTATCCTTGTTTAGTTTTCCTCTTTCAGTGCAGTGGTCTCTGACTCAACAAAGCCCAACATTCATAACCTGCTGTCAAGGGCCTGATGCATGCATTGTCTTGAGTTGAATGAAAACATTTGACTCTCTCTGTCAATTTGCAGTGGAACACACCTTCCAGATTTTCTACACTACGTGATACCAGCTCTGAATATTTTCTATTCAGTGTTCACATCTGTGAGCTAGTCTGAAAATTGGAGGCAGAAACACTTGACAAATCACTGGCCACATTATGGTTACAGGTGGTGACACATTGCTGCTGCTGCTGCTGCTGCTGCCGCTGCTTATTCATGAAACTGGAGATTAACGTTCCATTTCTGAGATGTAAACTAGGAAAAACCCCATATAAAGCACCAGCATTGAGCAGAATAACAGACAGACAATTTTCAACTGAAATGTCAGTTATTAGAAGTCATGTGGAGTCAGGAGTTGCCATGGAATCCATTTGTTTCTAAACCGGCTCCTCCTGCTGGAATAGTTTCTCATTATCATGTCTTTCTTATGGGGTTGGGGGAGAAAGAAAGTGAGAGTCCATCTGATATAAAACTATACTATACTTCCAAAGCACTGAGGCCCTAAAATGAATAGGAAATTAAAATTTTAAGGAAAGTTAATGTAAAATTTTAATACTCATTTATATTGTTGTTTGGCTTGGAGCAAAACAATCACATTGCCATCAAGATTTCTTTTGTGTGACTTTTGATTATTCAAGGAGAATACACAATGGCTTATGGTATAAGATGTATCTTCACAAACTAGTTATCAGATCTCCAGGAGTGAAAATAAATATCAAAGCAGATCTAAACTGAGATGGGCTGCACATTTGCAGTGCACTTGTTTTCCCCTGTTTTCTCCTATGTATCATTTTTATTTAGATTCTTAACCAGACTATTATGGCTTTTCCTCCTGTGAAACTGCTGATGAGTCTATCCCCTTGTTTCCTCCAAGTTATTTGTTCAAATCACGAGAAATGATTGGCTGGCATATGTTAATGCTTGAGTTGTTTCTGTGGTAAAGTCTCCCATGTGTTTGTAGGTAAAATAAAGAAACAGATTGATCAAATATCAACTTGGGACAATTGAATTTCAAAATATACAGAATCCAGAAATTAACCACTGTTTTAACATATGTACAATGTAATTGATTATAATTAGACAGGAGATCTGTTGAATGAAGATACATTAGAATTATATTTGCATATCTATCTTATTCTGTGTTTTCTATGAAAGAATGTTAAATGTCTCACGTGAGTAAAAGTGTTGGTAGATGACTCTAGAACCTTGAACCCGTGTTTCTCGTTGTCTCCACTTCCCAGTGTTGATGAGTGAGCTCACTCCAGGAATTCAAGAAAGGTTCAACTCTATTTAAAACCAGACCCCACCTCATCCTCCTACCCAAGGATTTACCCCTCCTCAGAGTCAAGAGGGCCCCCACCCTCAAATCATTTGGGTTGACAGTTTACAGTAGAGAAATGCAAGCAGCACTTAGGCATATGAAAATATATCAAACTTCTCTAATAACAGAAAAAAATTAAAAGTCAATTTTCATCTATTAGACTGGGGAAAAAAGTTAATAATATGCTTCATTCCAAGACTGTAGGGAAACAGTCACCCTCACACATTGCTGATGAGTGTCAATTGGCAAAACTGTCATGGAGGGCAATTTAACCATGTTTATCAGGAGTGCAATCCATGTATCCTTCCATATAGCAACTCCATTTTTGGGAATTTGTCCCGTGGGTGTACTTGTACACAGGTAAATGACATGTGTACAGTGTTATCCACTGCAGCATTGTTTGTGATAGCAATAATGGGAAACAAACCTAAATGTCCTCAGTGGGTGAAAGGTTAAATAATTTATACTGGCACTTCCTGGAATGCTATACAGATGTTTAGAAAAGAAAGGATGAAGAAGCTTTCTGTATACTGTCATGGAAAGTGAAAAAAAAAATCAAGATGCAGAATGGTGTGTATAATATAAATCTTAACGTTTGCTTGAAACTCCGGAAGAGTAATAAGAAGCTAAGTAGTTGTATAGCTGCAGACATAAACTGGTAGCCCAAGATGCATTTGCTTGGTTTGCATAGTGTTTTAAGATTGTATTTCACTTGATAATCTGGATTTCTAGGTAAGGAAAATGACTGAAGTAGGTCAGGTGTTAAGATAAGAAATGGTGCTGGTAGCCTAATCTGTCTGGATTTTCCACTTGGTTTTAGGGTGGAGGGACTCTGCAGTGGAGCCCTGAGGAGATGAACAGTTTCATTCCAGAAATGGAGCTGTGACTCACAGATAGAGATCGTCATCCCAAACCTCTCTCCAGTTTTCTGAAAGGGGCTTAGGAACCACCGCTGGGAAAAGGCATGTCCAGCATCCACATCATCCCAGGTGTACCCTGGAGCAGCACTGACTTGCCCATTTCGCACAATAGTCACAGTGCCGGGGGCCCATGTAGTTTTACGGCCTGAGAAAAATGTTTCAATGTTTATTTCTTTTACCATCAGAAGAAAAAAAATAATATGTAAAATAATGAATATATGATAATGAAACCAACCTGGATTACACTCATCTGTTTACCAATGCAGTTACAAAAATATAATTTAAAAATATTTTCTTATGCAGGATGGAGCCATAAAAAACATGAGAAAAGTTCTTAAGGATCAACAAAGCTATATCATAACGTTGACCCCGCACAAGAGGAAGCACTTACCACTTGAGGGGAGGCCTAGACCTCCCTGGCCCAATGCATCCAGGCAGGGTCCCCTCCTCTAGCAACCACTCCCCCTGCACCAACAGCACACACACACACACCTTGAACCTTTTATGCCTAAGTTGTCTTGAAAAATGAGGGAACAGGTTTGGGGCCCAAAGGAGAACCAATGCTTGTCTGCTATCTTTCCAGTGTGTTCCACCCCTGGTTGACTGAACCAAAGTCTCTGGACTTATTTCCAGCAACATAGCTGAGAACCCTGGAACACTGGCACATTCTGAGAACACCCTGTGTATTTTCCTGCTCTTCTGAAGCCAAACTCCCCACGGAAGATTGGTCTGGCTAAGGCCCCAGCTTCCTCTCCCTTTTCTTGAGACCCGCCACTTTCCTAAGGAGGCAGGAATAAGCCATCTTCAGCGACCCCATCTCTATCACGGAGGACAGCCCACTCCTGGGCCTCGACTAGACCGCCCTATCATTTTATGCTGTATGTTCAAGATCCCACAATACTAGGGCCATGGCTTCGAATATTATTCCCCCCTCACAGTCTTCTACTTCAAAAGTAGGCTGAGAAAAAGCAGACTAAGGCAATGGTTCTTAAAGTGCGGTTCCCTCACCAGCAACATCACCTGGGAACCTGTTAGAAATGCAAATAAATTATTGAGTTCTACCCCAGATCTACTGAACTCTGGAAGTGAGGCCCAGCAATCTGTGTTTTAAGTAGCCTTCCAATCAATTCCCATGCACGCTGAAGTTGCAAAACCGCGCTAAGAGCGAAGGCGCCCAGATATTCAAGGGCAGATTCCCATGTCTCGGGCCCAGAGGCAATGAGTCCAGGAGGACCCAGGAATGTGCCCCAAGACTCCCGAAGCACAGGATCTCCCGCCCAGACGAGCACAGTGGTACTTTTCCGGGGTCCTGTGGTTGAGACGCGAAAGCCGGAGCAGCTATTGGAGGCTCAGGACTTGGAGACTCAACTACCTCAGTGGCGCGGCGCCCCCAACTGGGTTTAGCTGCTACTGCCGCTGTGTCTCCGGGCGGGTCCACCGCCCCTTACTGCGCAGTCCGGGGTGGCGCCGGCAACCCTGGCTCTGAACTCATCCTTGCTCCTGCTTCCCCGCGTTCAGAGCTGCGTAGTGGCCTGAGGCCCTCCTTACCCTTACGGAATGCCAATTCCAGATTCGGACAGGGATTTCCGATTCCTAAACCAAGGTGGGGCCTTAGACTTCATATTTAAAAGCCGCCCTCCTCCCCAACCTCCATCCCAAGTGACCCAGAGGCTCGGCCAAGACTAGAAGCCAGACATCTGTTTACCTATTAGAGGGATCCTCCTCCTCAGAATCCCTTACCTACCCAGGGAATGCAGGGCATCGTTCCGCGATTCACTGGCGCAGGGGCTAGAAGGAATGTTGGGGTTCAGAGAAGGGAAGAACCCTCTAGAAACTTAGCCCAACGGTTCTCAAACCCAGAGGGGCTGAAGGGCTAATGTTGGAGACCTGGAGTTACAAAGATAGGTACCTGCTCTCCGGATCCAGCCCATTCTGATGTCCCGTACCCTTTTTCAGGCCACTGGCCTCCCCACCCCCAGTCCCTCGGGCCGCCAGCCTGGGCCTCTTGAGCGTGGGCCTGATGCGGCCACCTTATAACAAAAGCAGAGTTTGGTCTGAAATTCGCGATCCGATTTAAGAATCAAAGTGTTTTTCAACCCGAGTTTCCAATCTAGTGTTCATCTCCAGAGTTAGAACGCCTCAGCTGTGTGCCTGTATTCACCGTTGCTGAAATTTATGTACACAGAGCTTCCTCCACTCGACTTCTGGAAAAGAAAAGTGTGAAAGTGCAGGCACCCACCTGCTCCCATCCTCAGAATGCACAGAATCAGACCTCTTTCCAGCTAGCAATTATATGTTAAAATAATTATATTATTTAAAGCTTAAAATTTATGTCTGCAAATAAAGTAGTGCACAATTCAAGAAGCACTTATTTCTCGGCGGCCATTCAAGGTTATATATTAGACCACGGTTTCCAATATCTGAAAAATTAACCATAATATTTAGAGAAACTGTATGAATTTCTTACTTGTATTCGCCAATCTCATTTTCCAACTTGGTGGATTTTCTATTTTTTTTTTCTTTTTCTTTTTCCAATGTGTAACCACTGAAGTGAATTTGGGGTATTTCAAGGGTCAATTTAGGGAGACAACTGAAAAGCAGTACCTCGGAAAAAGGTTTTTTTTTTTTAATATTTATACACATAAAATATACTTTTCAAAACGTCCTGATCAGACAAGTAATATTTACCATAATTTGTAACATAGCAAATATGACCCTATTTTGGAGGGCTTCTTCTACACTTTGGGGTCAAGGCTACAAGTGGCCTTTGTTTCTGCCTCAACATCATAACGACTCACAGAGATGTAAATGTCTAAATGTGGTGATAAAATGAGTCTAGGACAGGATTACATTAACTAATATACTTGGAAGTAGGAAATGTTAATATTTCCTAAGACAATAATATGTCCCTAGATAACTTGTCCTTTTCAGTGATAGAGTGAACATCTGGATATAACATACTGAGATGTTCGAGTGACCATCTTCAGATTTTGTATCTTGTTTATAAATATATCCTTCATCCTGACCTTGGACATTGAGCAAATCCATGTCTGTGTGCTTTGTGCAACTGTGCATGTGGGATGTGCGAGCATGCAAATGTGTATGTGTGCATCCCTAGCAGTTTGCAAAAATAAATAAATAAAGAGAATGGTAGTGGACAGAAATCATTCTAGTTTTGATAAATTACTCAAACAACCTGGAGCAAAGAAGAGTCATTAGAGAAGTTATCGGAAGGCAGGGTGGAGGTCTGTGCCAGAGCAAGTGTCGGGGGCCGAGGCATTGAACCCCGGTTCAGCGGTTTGCACCGGAATTCCACTATGCGTTCACTCGTTCTTTTACAACCGAAAGTTCACCTTCTCTAGTCTTGATTTTGCCTTTTGCGGGGAGGGGTCAGAAGGCGCCTGAGATGCCCACTCCCCCTTCCATCCGGGTGCTCGTGGTATGCTGGACATTGCGCACACAGGCGTGTTGGTTCCCGAATCCACCCGGACTGGCTCCCGGCAACCACTGGGGTAGACTCACGGAAGCCTGCACATCGTGGCCTCCGGGGTCCAGGGCAGACTCCATGAGGGCAGCATCCTGGGTTGCCCCAGAGGTGGCAGGGACTCTTGGGGGAACAGTGTCGCCATCACACTATGCTGTTCGCCCTGCTTGGTAGGGGAAGGAGGGAGATACTTTTTTTGCAGCCCCGCATGGGTTTTCTCCCACATCAGGATCGCACTCTAGATGACTGAGGGCCAGAGGCTAAGTTTTAAGGCCACTGGCTCAAGGAGGTGGCGGCCTAGACTCTTTAAGGATCTCTATTTAGGGATAGTGGGTCGCGGGTGACCGTCTCTTCCTTTCTGGGGCTTTTCTCCTTATATTGGCAAAGTGGATGGTACGATTAGTCTCTGAGCTTCAAGAAATTCATTTAAAATTTCCCATGATAGAGGCGAACGCAAATTCTCAGAACACGTGGGAGGCACCTGAGGTTCCGGTTCACGGTTCACGCCTCCGGCTACAGGGCGCATCGGGGGATTGGCAGGCAGGGTCGCGGGGAGGGTGCAAAGCCGGGTCCCTGGGCCCGGGCGGGGGAGTGAAGGAGCAGCGTTCAGGCTCCAACCTAGGTTCAAAGATTAGAAAAACAGGTGTTACGTCGTCATGCTAATTCACTCTCTCGGTAAACGCGGCTCAGACAGTTGTGTGCTGAGGACTTAGCGAGAGGCCGTCACCTCGTGGTCGTGCATTCACTTTGTTTATTAAACGACATCTACTCGCCTCATTGACAACTGAGCTTCGCTGGGACTTTGGAACAGCCCGCCCAGCCCCCCAGGACGTCCGCTTTAAGCGTGAAGACTTCCTTACTCATTTTGTCCATCTTGCTTCTGAAGGCAAAATTACTGCATTTCTTCTTCTGGAAACCCAGCATTACCTGACTCCCCGCCCCCCACTCCCCAGAAGTTCCTGCTGTGGGCACAGGTTTCAGACCCCTGAGAGGCACTTCCACACTGGCATGTTGTTTTAAGTAGAGATAGGGTTAGAGTAACCGCAGACTTGACTGAAATCCAGCCGAATAGAAAACCTCCTCTTAACCCTAAGTGTCATTGCTTTGCCTGGCAGCTATATCTGACCTGGTTGGAGGGGAGAGGAGGGTCAAGAAAGTTTATTTCCCTCTCCACACGCACTCTCCACCCCCGACTTTACATGTAGTAGCCAACTTGACCTTATCTGATCTTTCTGGAATCTTGTGTATAAGTGAGCCACAGTGCATCTCTCGCTATCTTCTAGCTATGCTTGTTAAAAGTGCATCACTGGGTGGTTGAAAGCCGCCCAGAACCAGGTCTGTAAGTGGCTACAGGCACTGGGGAAATGACTCCTCCTGAATTGGAGTCCATTAGCCAGATTCCAGTTTTGAAAGATGTACAAAATCTCCGTGCTTCTTTCTTTTTCTTTCTATCCAAAAAGTTCACCTCCTCCAGCCAGGTGTTGCCCAGATGTGTAAATACCACCAGAAAGCTCCTGTTGTCCTTCTACGAGGATCTCACTGCCATCGGGCAGCAAGGAGGTGGCAGATGTCTGTATTTTTGAACAAACACTCTTAAAGTTGTTCTGAATATCAGCAGAATGGCACACACCCCTCTTCAAAGTATTTATTTTCTCAATGGCAATTAGCGCCACAAACGAGAGGATGAGTGCCCAGTCACTGGTGTTCTCACTGATTTTTATGACAGATGAAACAACTCCCCTCAAACGCACCTCCGGGAGCCGAATCTGGTCACAGGCAGTACCCAAACCAAGCTGGGAATCGAGTCTGTAGGATGTGATTGGTGAGCACAACAATTGTTTTGGGACAATTTGACTTTTTCTCTATGTTATCTGTTGTGTTTTCTCAGATGAGAGAAAGAGAAGGCGTTTCAAATTAGAGGGTCTCTAAGAGATAATTACTCAGGGAGAGTCCTGGTGAGCGTTTGTTTAACCAGCTCCTATTAGGGAATTGTGAGCTCCTATTAGGGAACTGTGAGCATCGTTAAGTTCATTCATGCAGACTGTATCCTTTCTGTAAGGAATAGTCATGTTGGACTTTTGTTTCCTGAAACAAAACTCGACAAAGAGTTGGCTAATGTTTAAGATAACGGACTGTTGTGATATGTATCTCTATATATCAATCATTCTATTTTGCCCTGAAATGTAACGTGTTCCCCTAGTGTCCCCCTCGCTTCTCCCCACAGGAAAACTCCCTGGTCGAGCTTTCCACAGTGAAAAAAAATCAGTCCCCAAACCCAAACCATTTAGAAAAAGGCGCACTTCTTTGGGATTAATTTAAAGACAGTTATTGTATTTATTTCCTCTGGCAATGAATTCCGTGTCTTCATGGTTTCACAGAAAGAGAAAATAAAGCGCAAAACTGGCCTCGTGCATGCCGTCGGCCCCCGGCTGCCAGCGGGATGGGCCTTTGGGCCAACCCTGCCTCCTCCGCCGGTAGACCTAACCAGCCGGTCCGACCTCCGCTGCCTCCGGACGTCCCCGGCTCTTCTGGGCCGCCGCGCTGGACTGAGCGCTTAACCACCCGACCCCAGGGAGCCCGAGGAACGCGGGTCGCGCACGATGTCGGGAAGGCCCAGGAGGCCGCGAGCAGCGGCGGCAACCGGGCAGCGCCGACCCCGCACCCGGGGCTCATTAGGAGCCCAGCGGCGGAGCGGATAGTAAGATCCAGACCCCGGAGCCTGGACTCGCGGAGGGCGGCGCGGGGCCGACTCGTGTCACTCATCCCTGTTGGCCAATGAGCGCCTCGCCCCTGGCCGGGCCAGGCCAATGGGAGGCTAGAAGGCTTGTGAGTGGCATTGAGGGAGGGCGGGAGAGAGGCGGCCCGGGAGTGAAGTTGAAGCTAAACCCTTAAGCTATAAAGAAGTTACGGGGGACAGTTTTCGGCTTCCAATTAGGAATAATAGTGAACTGGCTTCGTAGCAACTACGGAGGACCAGGATTCTAAAATCATCTCACTCTTCCCAAAGCTTGCATCCTCCTTTTTCTGCCACGCACCGCTCCTCCAATTCATGATCCAGAAAAGGGAGCCGGGTTTGCTCTGCTCCTCTCTGCCGGTGGGAAGCTGAGAGGCCGGCGAAGCCGCTGGGTTGGACGGTAGGCATGAGTACAATTAAGAGATGGGCGCCCCCGAACCCTCTGCCGCCTGTGGGGACTGAAGGTAGGTGAAGCAGAAGACATCCCGCGCCCTACCAGCAACCCCGGAGCTCTGCGGCGGTGTGGGAGAGGCCGCGGCGCCTCCCACCCCCGGGGCGCCTGCGAGGGGCTGTCGCGAGCGCGCCACCTGTTAACCTGGCGCTGCCGGACCCCGCTTGTTGCCGCTCCTGCTGGGCAGCCAGAGCGCTGGGTCGCCTTGGGAGTCCCGAGGGACTCGGTGTGTAAGTGTCACTTTTTGAGGAATCCCTCAGACTTGAGGCCCAAGTTAAAGAGGTAGCCAAGGTCCACATCTGCCAAGGTCGGGAGCTGAAAGGCCCCCGCCGCGCCGTGGAGGAATTCTGAATTGTGGAAACCTGCTTTCGTGGGACATGCACCCAACCTGGGCGCGGGCTCGGGGACCCGCAGCGGAAGGTCCCTTGCGGGTCTTCAAAAATATGCATTTTGTTGTTTGGGCAACTTCCCAGGGGTCTGGAGGATGTGGCTGGCGTGGGTCAGGGAATGCCAGCATTATTTGCAGGGGGCCGTCTCGCTGCCGATTTATCCGGTTCTTTAAAAACAAACCCAAAACACCTGGCTAGGCACGCTGAGTCCCTTTCCGGCCGTGTTTTTGGAATTGGGACAAGTGTGTGAGTGGTTGTGGAGTCGCGGATCTCTTATGCTCTGATGTTGTTGTCTTCACAGGGCCTTGAAAGAGTTGTCTGGAGTTCCTGCTCTTCCCAAAGGGGCTCGGAGATACCTTAAATGCCGCGAGACTGAAGAACAAACGTCGGGGATTATTATGTCGATTTTCCGAGGACCAGCGTTCGCAGCTCGGAGTAGAAGAAAAGGCTGGCTCCTCAGGGGTCCCACCGGCATTTGATACCCCGGAGACCCCCAGGATTGCCCAAATTCCGTGGATCAGCAACTTTCCTATACTGCATCCAGCATTTTCAAAGAAAATATTTTCCATTCACCCCCGCTGGTCTTTTACTGCCATTAATACACTGTTCTTGGTGCAAATACTTCAGCCTCTTTATTCAAAGTATGTTTTATGTTTTTGCCAAATATGATCTCTAATTGAAAGTTTATTTTTTGTTTTGGATGAATCTGCGGAGTTTACGTTGTAAGAAGAAAGGGGGAACAAGACACAATGAAAGAAAAGTCCAAAAATGCTGCCCGGACTAGGAGGGAGAAGGAAAACAGTGAATTTTATGAACTGGCTAAATTACTGCCTTTGCCTTCGGCTATCACCTCGCAGCTGGACAAAGCATCCATAATCAGACTCACGACCAGCTATCTCAAAATGAGAGTCGTGTTCCCAGAAGGTAAGTGACTTTGACCAGATGGAATTTCAAACGCAGAAGGGGCAGGGGATTTGCCAGGCAATGAGCCGAAACCAGTGACCAGAGAAATGCATACATATTTACATATATATTCTGCAAAGGGAAGTTTAGCTCGGCTACTTCACTGAGGTCCTCACTGAACTCAGAATTTCTGTCGCTTTTTCGAGGCTCCCTCTACTTCCCCATCAATACTTTCTCTTCAGTCCATCAGATATGTTTGGTTGGGAAGCAGCCCAACAGTCCTTTTGTCAACACTTCAGATACTAGGCTCAATTGAAAGTATTACTAATCCAAACATGACTTTCTTTTTTACTCCTCTTGTTAGAATTTTGTCCAGTAAAAAGCCGAAGCACTGCCAAATTATGTATTTTTTGCCAGGTGTAGATAGACCCATGTACCTGGAGCTAGATATGCCAGATAATAATTTCTCTATATGTCTAAAGTTTTGCAAATGGGTAACATGCATATTTGTGAACAAGTATGCCTGAATTTACTCAGGTTCTTAAATAAATTCTAAGCAAATTTATTCTGAGTTTTCAAGACATTCGCAGATTCTGGAATAGCTCTGGAGCTTGATGATTTGCAACTGTGGGCTTGGTGTTATCTGTAAGATAATAGGCTAGTCCTAAAATACGTAAGATTGAATTAAGATGGCTAGCCCGCTTAGAAAATATCTTCTGGGTGTCAGGTTGGCAAATGGATTCTGAGAAAATTGTCTAATAAGGCCTAGAAGTTAGAATAGCTGAGCTGTTCACATGGTTTAAAACTCGTATTTAGGTTATCAAGATTCACTATGTGAGGACAGTGCAGCTTTCATAGAACAGTGTCCTGTATAAAACCATTTATACTTATTAGAAAAGGACACTTTTCCATTTGCCAATCTTTTCCTTTACTTGCATTCAAATAATACAAACAGATTTTTAAAAAATATATATTGGATATGTCTTTGCTAGGAGAAGGGGATTCAGAAATGTAAAAGAGGGATTACTAAACAAGCAAACAAACAAAAATCCAAAAGAAAGAATTCTGTTTATTTACAAATGAGAACTTCTGATTTGACCCCTGGAGGTGTTTGCTGTTGTTGATTTTAGATGTTTGGGGTTTGTGGTTTTCCATTAAATGAATGGGTGGGCAGGAAACAGTCATTATTGGGTTTGCAGTTTCACTTTGCTTGATCATGACATTAAAGTTATTATCTAAGTCAAAAAGCCTGCAAAACATGCTCCAAGCCAAAGGAAAACTTTCAAATTATAGTTCAGTTCTACCTTCAAACTACAAGTGATGTTTTAGTCGTTCCCTCCTAAAGCAGTTCCTTGAACAGTTCTTCTCTGACCCTGGAAACCGCGGGGAAAAAAGAAATGAAAGTCTAAAGTACCTGAAAAGTAAATAAATAAATAAATAATTTAAAAAGAAGAAGAAAAAGAAGAAGAAGGGGAACTTATATACCAAAAACCACATTTCCCATTCACACTGTGCTATGAATTGTTGATGGGATAATTACCATTATACCACACTGCCTTCTATTTAAAAAAGAGATATCGTTGTCTTTTATACTGTCAGCGCCTACTTTATAAAAATAAAGCTATTGCGAACTCCGCTGGCCGCACTGTTCCTAACAGGATTATTAGCAGTGATTTGTCAGCCCCTGCGGTCTCAGTGGGCTCCCTTTCTGCGTGATTTCCAGCGGGTCTCGTCAATTATCTGTGCCGATGTCGCTCGCTGTTTGATCAGAAGCAGCATATGGTGCTGCTTGTGGGGCTGCGAGTAATCGTGGGAGGAGAATAGCAAGGCGGCGTTCTGGGGCGGGCACCGAGCCGGCCGGGAGAGCCCAGGGAGTCGCCCGGCCAGGGACGCTAGTCGGCTTGGTGCAGACCCGGGGCAGGCGCAGCTGGGAGGATATCGGGCTGTTTTCTGCTGTTGTTCGTGTTTTTGTTTTTAAAAGAGCAAGCCTTTTTGCTTAATTAAGTGCTAACTCTACACATTGTAAGTCGCGTTATAAATAAATAGGGACAAAAAGTAAACTCTCACAGCCAACCTCTCGTTATTTTTAAAGAGAGCGCCAATGAAGGCTTCCGCTGGAGTCCTCTTGGTGGCCAAGATGGTCCCCTCTGGCTACTTTAACAGCCACTGTGCTTTCTGCAGCCCCCTCACCTTCCCCCCGCCCCAGCCCCGACCCCTCCTTTCTCTCCCTTCTGTGGGTGAGTGTGAGTTTATGGGGTGGAGGGGGTGGACGATGTGTGAACTCTGGGCACATCATTTGTTTCTCCAGCTACTGTTGAGCTCATAACTCACCCTCAGCTTCCACCCAGTGAGCTAGACAGGGTCATCAGAACAGCTGGCTTCTAGGGATGAGGTTTTAATTTTGACGGTGGACAAACTTCAAAAACCCAAAACCCAAACACAGCTCTTAAGAATATTAAACAACAACAACAACAACAGCTTTCAAAGCAATAAAATAGTCACAATCGCAAGACCAGGCACAACCTGTAGGGGGGGCCAAATTTAGGTTCAGTGTTGACTGAAGGCAGAGAGTGGACAAGATTGGGTTCCAAGGCAGTTGGGGTAACTGATCACTTTATATGGATGTAATCTTTTCTAATGGTGTTAAATGGAATTTGTTGGAAGATGAAATTCATCTTTACATCTATCTTGAAGCCATCCTAGTACATAGTAGGTCCTCAACAGAATTTTAAGGATGAGATTAAGATAGGTATAAATGTCTTATCACAGGTAATATATGAATTTTGTAAGTTATATAATCTAAATAATTATTAATCTGGTGACATAGCTGTAGGTATAAAACTGCTGTAAAACTTCAGTTTTGTTCATATACTATTTCATCTCTAATACACTATAATGCCAAAAGTCTTTAAGTTAAATTAACAAAAATCATTTCATAATTATATTTGAAAGAATAAATATCCTTAAATACACCTTAAATACAGCTAATTCCCTTCCCTTTTCATTTGCCGAATACACTTTTTTGTTTTCCTCCCAAGTCTAGTAGCTTCCGTGTCTGGGGGCAAGTTTCAGCTTTTATTTGCCTGAGTAGATGAAGTTAAACTGTTTAGGTGAAAATGCGGGAGTGGGAGAACAGAGAAATGGGATATGAGTACCTGAAGTAATTAAGAATAAAGCATTAGGTTGGAGATTTCAGAGAAACAGAAAATTAGGAAAGATAACTGAGAAATCACTAACACTTCATATCTCCCAATTAGTGACATATTATATTCCAAAGTAGCCTTGTGAAGAAAAAATCGAGGCACATGGAAATGTACCAATTTTTGGTATTATCAAAGCCAGAGGGACAGGATCTAAAAAATAGCATGACTTTATTTGTGTGGAAAATACGACAAATTCAACTACAAAGAGATATATATTTGTTATCCAGCTATAAAGCAATTTTGGCTGGGTGTGTAGTGGCTTTCATAATAAACTTTGAAAGGATCAGATATATTTTCTAATCTATAGCTATTCAAAATCTTGGTAACATCACATTGCCATTTCATTGACAAGATGTCTTGGAAAAATAAAAATAATCAGAGAGTTGAAATTAGTAACTACTCAGGAAAGATCGTCTCTACAACAGACAAGGGTGATTAAACAAACTTCCGCAGACGGTTTCTATAATATTCACCTGAAGATTGAAATCCTTAATGGCGTTTTATACATATATAAATATATATATATATATATATTTTTTTTTTGAGGCAGAGAACTGAAAAAGAAAAGGAGTCCCCATTTCCCACGTGGGTCGGTGATTTAAGGCTGTTTTTCTTGCTTCTTGGGGAAATGATTGAGCATTAGGTTTCCATGTTTATTTTCTTACAGAAGTTTTTCTCATTTAAAGGCCTTTAAGCACAGTTTACGCTCCGTGCTGGTTTTCTGTGTTTAATTCCAGTTTTGATGTTGACTTAAAATGTGGAGTGCAGAACTAAACTCCGTGCAGAGCATTTGCAAGGCGGATTTATGTGCTAGAAATTGTAGATCAGATCAATAAAAAAGGATACTTTTTTCTTTTAAGGGAGGGATCACTAATAAAAACAACAACAACAAAAACAGGTATTATAAGCTATTGTGGGATGCTTTCAAGCAGGGTGCAATCACTCATCTAATGATAAAACAGGGCTGAATTTCTAAAGGACAAATCTAATTTCTAGGGGAGTTGTTGTTCAGTTCTAAGAAATCTTGGCAGCTTCCAGCTTTTACAGACCCAAATGTGGACACAGAATGAGAGCCCATAGATTCTCACCGCATTTCTCCGTACCACCAGGTATTTCTCAGGAAAATGAGGCTTGTACTTTGCTAACATCTAATGATTTTAATGGGCCACCCGTTGCCAGTCTCTGATCCGTGAAATTTTAAAATTTTGTGTAGAGGAAGGGGAACCTCAATTATTTAGGAATGGTCCTGCCACTCTGAAAGTGCTAAAACAGTGTCCACGGCAGAGTAAACTTCCTTCCGCAGGCAGCCCCACCAATAGGCGGTTCCTGCGCCTTGTCACTCGGCCTCGGCGGCTCAGGGCCGACAGGAGACAATTAGGTCCAGGCCCCCGTCGCGCCTCCCGCACGGTCCAAAGCACGCAGTCAGCCAGGTCTGCGCGGTGTGTCCCATCCTCTGTCTGCGGTGGCCTCAGCCAAGGGCCTAGCTCGTGGTCTCAGCACAGTCTCCTCACTCCCCAGGCCGGCCCAGGTGCCACCCCCTGCCCGGATCAGAGGTCCCTCTGGTGCAGGTGTGTGCAGCAGCCCCTCCTGCCGTCCCGGCCACTGCCCCCGAAGGGCAAGCAGTCGTCTAAATCTTAGGTCCAGATCCAGTCTGTTTGGGCAGTTCCCGGGAAGGCAGGTTAGGTGCCATCGTCCAAGTCCCTGCTCCAAGTAGAACCGAAGTGGATTCGCCTGCGACTTTGGGCTTGGCCACGCCAGCGCGGGCCTCTAGAGAGGTGGCATCGCCAAAGCTGGGCCGCATTCGAAGACACGGAGTCCCAGGGTGACATCGATTGACGTTTTTCGGCCATCACGCAGGACTGTCTCGTGAACGCTGCATGAATTTCGCCCCCAGTTTTAGTCTGGCCGAACCCCGCCCTCCTTGGGTTTCTGCAGTCTTTTGGCGGCTGACTCCAATTCGGGCAGCCAGGTTGGCCCGCAGGCTCTGTCCCTATGGGAAGCCCAAATTCCGGGGCTGGAGCTCCGTGAAGGCGCAGAGACAGACAGACAGAGAGAGAGAGAGAGAGAGAGAGAGAGAGAGAGAGAGAGAGAGAGAGAGAAAGAAAGAGTCAGCGCTGTGACCTTAGGCCTCCACCCCACATTTACAGTATCATTAGTGGATTCCCTGGGCGCGGCCGCGGTGTCTCTGAACCGGGATCGGCAGGCAGGAGAGATCAGGGCACCGCCGAGTGCAGGCACACACTGTGGGGTCCAGGCTGCTGCGTGCAACAAGACCTGGCCCGGCGCGCTAGCCGATGCCCTTAGGTCTACCACACAGGCCCCTTGGCCGTAGAAGGCCGCAGGCAGAGGAGGGCAGCAGCGCCAGAGGTGGGGTCGGGTGCGCCTTGGTGCGTGAAGCGGCCTCCTGCCAGTGACTGCTCCAGGAGCTTGGTTTGGGCTGGTAGCACCCATTTGCAGTCACTTTTTTCCTCCAAAGACCCCGGCCGCGGAGGCGCCCGGAGGCTAAACACAAAGGCCACTCAAAGCCTCAGCCCGGGGAAGACTTGGACAGTACTCATTTAGCGACGATGCGCAGGACCGGAAGGATACATGGGATTTGGGGTTTTCAGGATTACCCCCCACCCCCGGACCAGACTCTCCTACACACTCTCAAGGGACATTCAGTTGGTTGAGACAAGTTGTTCAGGAACCGCAGTGGCCTCAGACTCGGAGGGCTTTCCCCTCCTCAGTCACCAAGTCAGGGTCAGGTCATGAAACAGCGCCTCCGTCCACCCTCCTCCATTGCCTAAAAGGCACCTCAATTAGTTGAGGAGGTGAAGGTTCCCGGGAAGGACTGCAAGGAGGATACATTTCTATTGAGGTGTAACGTTTATTTATTAAAATAAAGAAAAAATTTAAAAAAACAGAACAACTCTTATCTTCCTCCTTTTCCTGTCTAAGTGAAGGCGGTGATGATGCCGGGTCTGTAATCTATATTTTGTCAAGGGTATGAAATTCATTCCGAAGGAAAAGCTCTATCAATTTATTTTTGCTGCTTGCAATAACACAGCTGGATGATGCTTTGAGCTCACGCTAGACTGGGGCTCATCATTCATTCGCCAAGAACAGGCCTAAATGGTGCCTGTGGGATTAGGTCAATTTTAGTGGATCTACTTCGCCTCATTTGGTTACTAATTGGTTTCTTGTTTTATAAATCGAAATCTCATTTTCAGGAAATTACAAAACCCGTGCAGTCAGTCCATTGAGGTAATCCTTGGGTCAGGGGGTATTTAAATGGAAATGGCTCAACCGAGAACGGAGGGTAAAGCAACAGTGAAACTTGCCTGGGTTTCACAGGAAATGTGAGCTAGCCCTTTAGATCCATAATAGATACATGCCTTCTAATGCTACTTATGTAAATATGATAAACCAGACTTTAAGGGAAGAAGGGGGCCTGGGAGAAGCAAAATTTATCAGCTAAGGTTAATGTGGCATATCTTGGAAATCTTCCAAAATAGATTCTGTTTTCCTTTGTCTTCGGCCACTTTAGCTGAGGAAAATCCTTTTGTCTAAAACCCGATTTAGTTATCGCCTCCCTCACAGAGCTCCTTTTCTCCTTTGCAAAACCCCGTTCCCTCGGCCTCACCGAATTACAAGAGAATCTTTAGATCTTGTTCCCACTGTAATCCCGCCGCAAAGGGAGCTGGTTTCCTCCTCATTTTAAACAGACAATCAAAGGATTTGCGAATTTTCTGCGGTAGGTCAAGTGCAGAAACGAAATCTCAGCTTACCCCCTCGCCAACTGAAATTGGGTTTGCCAGAGCGCGTCAACGAAGGCTGGAGGCGAGGGGGTCCAGGGAGGAGGTCTCTTCCCCACTTTGAGACTTTAGGGAGGGAGAACCCCTTACTGGGACTTGGGGAGGTTCCCTCGATATTAGATCGGGAAAGCCCGGCAGGTAGACGAGAGTAGCCAGTCCTTTATAAAACATTAACCCAGACACAATCGTGAGATTTCTACGGGTAACAGAAAGAGAAGGCAAACCTCCGGGAAAGCAAAAGGTTCCTTAAAAGGTGGCGGGGGTGGGGCAGGAGAGGGCGAGGAAGGCTCCTGTTAACCTGTGCCGGACGGGTTGTTTATTAACCAGTGGGGAAGTCTTATATTCCCTCGTAGGCGCATACTAATGAGGCTGAAACCCGAAACAACAAACAGCCTAGGCTGGCACCGGGAGTTCAGAACGAGTATTTATCCCGAGTTCAGCCTGGGGGGATTTTCAGATCATTCTGGTTGGGAGGCCGCTTCGGGTATCTTACAGCCGCTTTGGGAGACCCTCAAAACGTTAGTTTGAAGACGTTTTGTTGGCCTTCAGCGCAGGCTTCGTACCCTTCCGGGAGCCGCACGAGACCTGCTCCCAGTCACAACACAGTCTCCGCCCGCTGTGGGCTCGCCCGAATGCCCCGGCCCTTAGTCCCCGCCAAGCTTTGGGGTTTAAGGCCTCCGTAGGCCCCAGAGAGCCCAAGGGCCAGTGTCGCTGGCGTCCTCGGCTTTCCCGACAGGGTCCTTTCTCCTTTCCCCCGTGTGGCCTCCGCAGCCAATCCCTCCTGCCACTCCTTCTGAGTGGGTATGTCTGAGCCAGGATTTAAAAAGAAAAGAGTAGGTCGTGATAGAAACGAAGAATAGGTTGGCTGAAACGGGAAGAGCGATAAACGTGACAAGGCGAAGGGGTGTGTACAGGTGGCTGTGGCAGGGGCCCTCCCAGAACGGTCCAGGAGGACCCCAGGGACCAGGGCAGTGGAGTCACTCCGGGGAGGAAAACTGGGGCGGGCTAGAGTCGGGAGGAGTTGACCGGGAGCCAGAGAGGTAGAGGAGTCCCGAGTGCGGGCGGGGAGCATCAGTGTTTGCAGAGTGGTGGGGAAATCGTTAGATTTATTTAGATGTGCAAACACGCAGAAAGACCGGATTTGAGTTTAAGGGGCGCTCACGGTTTCTCATTACCAAGGCTTTGATCGCTTGCTTAGGAAGCAGCTCCTAGCCAACACCTTTTAAAAATCCAACTCCACGTTTTATTTTGAAATATCTGCCCCCAACCTCATATTACAAGGCCAGTGTTCATCATTGTGTACTTCTTGGTGATGTGCTCCTTAACGCAGTAAATCACCTTTCTGAGGGGTGGGATGTGGGAGGTCATGTTAAACTTTGTTTAATGGTATAAGAATAAAAGGATTTAACTACCTAGTTAAAATAATTTTAGCAGCAGCACTATTAAAAAGATAACACCCATAAATAGCTTAACACAGGCCTTCAAAAGTTTTTTTTTTTTTTTTTTTTTTGCCTTTTTTTTTTCTTTCCACAAAAGGGTACTCTAGCATACTCCATATTAAATTTTTAAAAATCGGCCACAAGAGTCCTGAGCGTTTTAATTTTTTAGGTATCACCAGAGAAAGTTTGCAGCAAAGCCTCCAAAGATCTTAACGGGGAAACACCAAGGAGAGAAAGAGATGGTCTATGTTAATAGAATACAGTACCCGGAACGTAGAAAAGTTGAATGAGTCTCTATTCGAGAAGAGAACGAAAATATTACAAAAAGGTTGTTAGCACCCCAAAGTAACTGACTTCAGAAAAAGCCCATGCGGGTTTTAGTGGTAGGGGGGGTGGGTAGGGGGCATGAGTTGTGTGTAAGGCAGAGGGCTAGGAGGGGAAAGGAATAGGAAGATGGGTTGATCAGTGATGCTGGTAGACTTCGGGCTGGAAATCATCCGCCAGGGAACTAATTTTTCCAAAGGGAATTAAAGCCAGAGGCCAAGGGGGAGGAGAGTGGCTAGAAGCCCCGCAGCCAATCAGAAAGCCCGCCAGGGACCGGTTGGACCTGGCCGGTTGTCTCAGGTCGCTGCGGGCTGGCAGTGGCTTTCGCTGGGTGTTGGGACAAGCTCGGCCCCGGGAAAAGGATGACAATGAAAACTTTGGGCAAGAAGCAGAGTGCTCTTACCCCCGCAAACACACTAGTGAACCTATACGAAAGTTATCGGTGGGGTGCAGTGTTGGAGGCTTTTTCCGAGCCTAGGCCACTTGGAGTCCTGCCAGGGAGCCCTTGGCCTGGGCCCAGCTCTCCCTGAGAAACCAGGTCTAGTTTAGAAGACGAAATCTAACCTCTGCTGAGAAACTGAGAGGACGGACTGAAACGTACACTCTCCCATCTTCCGCTGTCCACATTGAGAGGGATCCCCTATGGTATCCAGTCAAAGGGCCAGTGCTCGCTCCGGTAATACAGTCGCGGGACTTGATCCCAAACTACCTGCCAGGTCCGGGTTCAGTGGCTACAGGATGTTTCTGTGTCTCCACAGGGCTCGGCGAGGCGTGGGGCCACTCGAGTCGGACCAGCCCCCTGGACAACGTTGGCCGAGAACTGGGCTCCCATCTGCTCCAGGTACAGGTGCAGGTCTTCCGGCGGCACATAAGCTTTGAGGGTCTGAGTGTCTGGCCCTGAGTTGGGCTTTTAGTTTCTCAGAAAAACAAAACAAAACCGAACAAACAAAAACAAAACAAAACAAAAAACAGGGATCTGGATTGCACGGGGCCCTCTCAGAGCCCAATAGCTGCTGCAAAGTAAAATTTTAGCTTTTGCAGATGATGCCTCAAGAGTTTGAGAGGGAGGCAAGGTAGACAAGTGAGAAGTTGGGTTTGGAAGGTAGCCCAACGAGGCCCCATCAGAGCAACCTAACCGAGGGAGGGGGCACCATTTGTCTCCATCGGGCTGAGGGAACTGGAACACCCCAGATCAGGCAGAAGAGGCAAGGCCACAGAACTATACGAATCGAAGAATTTCCAAAGGAAATAACAGGAATCTGTTTTTTCTCTCAGTGCTTTAAGCCCACACCTTTCCAATTCAGCTACATCTGCAACTGGTTTTATCTCCCTGTAGTGCCCAGGTTCCCTCTTGTCTTACTATTCCCCTTCATTTCAAGCCAGCCCAGACTGCGTGCAGGACTTTGCTTAAGCACATACACACTCCCAGATAATGAGTCTAACCAATGCTAGGCTCCCATTACCTTGTGGTTTGTAATGTTCACAGTTTTAAATTGCTCTTTGCCTACTTAAGTCACAGAACAAATATTTTAAATTGCAAAAGATTTTTGCATTTGTCCCAACCCTGCAACATCATCACTATTATTATTCAAGCCCACTGGGAGCTACTTCCCCCGGGGGCCTTGAACCCAAGCAGCATTTGGGGAATCTAAGCAAGTTTTCCCTGTGGGCTGGCATGAGTGGCATCCCTTGACAGGAGCTCCTTTTCCTACCACTACCTTATACCTTTCTCCTTCCAAGACACCAAGGAGATTTTAGTTTCATGGGACAGAGAAAGGGCTTGGGCAAGCATTCTCTCACTGACCTGGCCTTCACACCTTTGAATTTATCTAGAAAGGCACTTAACTCTTAGAAATCTTCTATCAGATTTCTCTATGTCCTTCCCCCAATATTTTCATATTCCCAACTAATTTTCCTTAGAAACATAAACAAGAAAACAAAATCCAAACTGTCCTTGACACTTTCTAGCTCTTGCCAATTTATTTCCTCTTCTTCACGCCACATTTCTGGCAGGACTGACTTACATTCCCAATTTCAATGCCCCCCCCCATTCACTCCTACATCCCTGCAGTTTGGCATCTCTCCCACCCATCAT